>NC_051220.1:16275218-16445218 GCF_015220715.1 Pygocentrus nattereri
TGTGTCTGATGCCAGCTATGACTTCCTCGTCAAGCCTCCGGTTCAGCACACACATCAGCACCCTGCTGTACCATTGTGGCCTGAATTCTCATCACCACACTGGGCATTCCTTCCACGTTTGTGCAGGCACAATGGTAGCCCAGCATGTTTTCTCCCCAATTCATCCAAGATCCTACTCTTCCTTTCCCACTCCTGCATATTTTCTTTGAAGCAAGCTATCATCTCCAGTAATTTGTGTAAGTATTCTGCAGAATCCTATAGTAAGCATTGCGGCATATTGTCACCCATCTGTTGTCACACCTTGGGTTCTATGAACAATGTGGATTGATGATAGACATCTTGTGTATTTGGTAGGTTTAGATTCACTAGCGCTCAAAAATATTACCTGTTCTTTCTACTTTTGGAAAAGGGTTTGTTGCTTTAGAGGGTGGATCTGAATGAAGCTTCAGCTATTCATTGTCTAAGATAGAGTTGCTGCAATGCATGCAGTTCAGTTGCAGGCTTGGAGAGGGACTCTGTGGGAATTAGCAGCAGGAACAACACTCCAGGCCCTCAGATAATGGACTTGGTGAATGTCCACCATCTGGTGTTTGTTTAATACACAGAGAAGGTCAAATGGCCTGCGATCCTTTTCTACTCTCCTGCATTCATGCCTTGGACTGGGGAAAATCATTGATTTTGCTCCTCTACCAGATGATCTTTGTGTGCTGGAGCCCAGTATGACAATGACAACAACGTTATTCCTTAAAACAGCACTCAGTGGGACTGAAACAACCTGAATTCATCCCAGAAAGTTATTACTCAGTGGTGTCCCGTTGGTTGATTGAAGTCCTCTCAGAAAGAATCCACTGCAGGATTCTGGTACCTTTGTCAAAGTTTGAAGTACTAGGTTTTTCAGCTTTGGCCCTACCTACTATAAGCCATACTTATATAGCTTGACAATTGTTCAATGTCAAAATAGAGCCAAATTAAAATATGCATTTTTGACATTTTATTGATTGTTGATCATGTTAACCATTTGGTCCATGATTGTTATACATCATTGTGTATTTTCAGTTTCTTGCTGTGGCTTGCTATATTAAATGACTGAATGGACATTCATTGGACTTCTCAGTTTTATTCATGAGGCTCTCAGCTGCATCATGTACCCAGGCGTGTTTGGCCTTGTCCTCATTGGAGGAAGTTACACATGCTAATGATCTGTAAGTGCTAGACTGGAGAGTAAACCATGACTAACAGTAGAGCTGAGAGAGAACAGGACACGTGCAGAGTCTCATTTGGCAACAAGGCAGCCTTTCTTCTCAAATGTGCGGCAACCAAATCCACTTAATTAACACAGAGTGGACAGCAAGGACAAGGTTGAATAAAATGCAATATAGACGGACCTTGTGTACAGTATGCTTATTTTAAGGCTGTAATCCATCAGTTTGTTAGTTAAAGTTTTATTTCAAGATAATCACATGTACAGTCACAATTAAAGACTGTTTAACCAGACCTTATTCGCCTTAGATTAACAAATCAACATAATTAAACCTCCCTCCTTTCTGGGGTTCTGTAATTTAGAATATCCACTTGCAGCTACATCCACAAAATGAAAATAGGTACTTAATTTCATTGAATTTGTGACAGAAGACTTGTGCCTGAAGTGGAGATGATAGAAGAATAAAAATAAGATTGCTGGCAGCTTAGATTCCCAGTCTTGTGGAGGGATAGCTTCTAGCCAGCCTAAGCTGCCTCACAGCACTGACCTCCTCAGGAGGGAAACAAAGGCACTCATTAGGACGAGGGAGAGTTTCTCAGAAACACACAATGCCTACAGCCTTTGCTGGCAGGCGACACTTTTAGGGTCCAGTCTGAGGATGTAGGTAGCAAAAGTGGCAAAATCATTTAAGCTTCCCTAATGAACTGTTAATAGGTCAGGTGTCAGTTCATCAGACCTCTTTGTTCCAAGTCAGGACCTGCTCTTATGTTTTCTTGTAACTGCCATGTTGCTGGGTATCCAGCATGCTGAAGCCCTGGCCAGTCCTCAGTTTTAAATAGAGACCTTACTGAACCGTGTGCTCAACTTATTGTGGTATTTTTGCACATGCAGGTGAAATGCTAGTAAAATTGCGTTGACATGGTAACAACCACGAGTCGGGTATAGTACCAATCACGTGTACCCAGAAGGAAGTAAGTTGGAGAGATCCAGTGCTTTATTTGATTGCACATTAATGGATTCCTGAACTTTATAACCTAAATATGTCACTGACTAACCACTGGTTTGTTCAGTTGTAGAGCTAGCATACCCCCAAAAGCTAAGGAAGTAATGCAGCTAGTTAAAGGTTGTTGGAAGTTTGTATGTACTTATGTACAGTAAGGCCAGGAAGCTAGTCCTCATGTATTTAATTTCCATCAAAATGCCTACGAAGTACAAGTTATTAACTTTGCAGGAGATATCTTTGAGGAGATTATGGAAAATCATTTAAAAAACAGGAGTTTCCAAAACGGCTTGAAAAACTGAGTAATAGGTATGGATAAAATTGGACTCCCAGTAACAGTGCAAGACCTGGCAGACCACCAAAACTTCAAGCTTTTATCTTTGAGAGAGAAGAGAAAATCAAACACCACTCTTTTTTTTAATCTGAAGAAAATACACAGGTGTTTCTGTCCACCTTTCCAGTGTGAGAAGACATTATGGGTCTAAAAGGACGTGTAGCTGTCAAGAAACTTATTGAGAAAAGGAAATGGAAAAGGAAACAAAGAAAATTTGCAGATCAAACAAAAGAAGCTGCTGGTGTTCTCAGAACAATGGACTGGCCATCAATCTCAACATCATTGAATGTGTTAGGGATTACTTGGATTGTGAGAAGTACAAAATCAACCAACTTCTGAGACTGGACTTTGGAGGTATATAACTGATTACATCTCCCAAAAGGAATGGAAGTTCTTATAAAGACAACTCATAGGCGCACTAAACACTGCATTTTTCTCTATGAATAACTTGTACTTAATTGTCATTTTGATGGAAATGAAATAAAGTAGGGTGGTGTGTAACAGTTATTTATTTGTGTGTTTATTTGTTTGTATAGTAATTTTTTTATTAATTTTAAACATAATTTATACTGTGGCTGAAATGTTTTTTTTCTCCCACTATTCTGTAACCCTCTGCCTTCTTTAGGGTAGTTAAGTCCCTGCTCTAAACACCAGCATCATGTTCTGCAACTATGTTATGAGTAGTCTATGAAAGAGAGAGATAATAAACACCAAAGCAGTTCAGTCAGCCATGAACCACAGTCAAATCTTATCCATTGGAGTAGAGATGTAATCATGGCCCATGCCATGGAAAACCAATTTTCCTTTAATTTTTAATTTTTTTTAATAAAAGAGTTTGATATATAAACATTGTGATTCTAAACATACCATTCACACTCCAGTCCCTACAGAATATAAATGGAAACTAAGCTGCAAAAACCCTTTTGGAATTATTTTTTTTTCTGTGGTGTCATGAAAGAAATCATTTACACATGTCCACTTATGCAGCCTACCACAGTTTTGTGTTGCCAATTCATGCTGAAGTTATAAGAAATATTTCTGCTTTTTGAACGAGGCACAATACAAGACTTTCAAAATTAGAACAGAATTCATTTAAATACATCACTTGTAAAAGCACAGGAACAAAACCACCCTGTTTAATTCCAAGGGATAAAGAAGTTGAAAATGATCATGTAAAAATGCAATTGTTACTGTTTTTGTACATGAAACCACACAAGCATTATAAGTGAATCTCAGGGGAAAAATAAAATCGAAGAAAACTTTAGGCTGCGGGCTCTGTTAAATATCCTTTTTTAAAATAAATGTAATTTTTTTAAGCACTGTTTATGCACTGTTATATGAATGAACCAAACAGTTTGCTGGAAATGGATTTGCTAGAAAATTGCTAAAAAATGGTGCCAGGCACCTTGTTTTTCCATTGAAGTCTATTCACAAATGAGAAGGAATTCTGGCTAATTGTAAATTTACAGCAGCATGTTTAACCTCTACAATATGTTCTAATGTTCCTTGTTCTGGGCATTTTTCCCAGGTCTCAATTTCTGTAGAAATAAGCTTTGTATGGCAGCTACTTCCACCTCCCTTACTATATATTGTTGTTTCTTTTATTTTATGATTTATGTATTTGTTTATTTGGGCATCTGCTGGTTTTGCTTATTAGTAATATGTATTTAAATTACCTAATATAATTAAAATCTAATAAAATTTGGCTGTTTCTATGCAGGGCTAATTTATCATTTATATGTATTGCATTCTGTAGACATAAATATTCTGTGTATATCATATAGAACCACATGTGATATGTTTGAAATTTTTAGAACTTTAATTGGGGTCATCTAATGCCACAGATTTAATTCCCACAGTTTATTCAACTACTACACCATCACGTGCAGCAAATACTGAGTGTCATTGTACCAGGTAAACACAAGGTATAATTGGCACAATATGATTCACAAGCTATTTTCAAGCCCAACAATCTGCTTGACTCAGGTCTTTGAGCTACAAAGAGATAGAGCTAACACATGGTTCCTTAGAAATAAAAAGAAAAAAAAAACAGAAAACAATATATTTCAAACATTTTAAAATGTATGTGGCTTTCTTTGACTCATTTTTATAATGTTAGCCCTCTTTAAATTTAGATTTAGATGAAGTGCAATACATTTTCAATTTTTCATTTTGAAGTGTACAAAATGTTCCACAGTTGATTCAACAACCTACAATTTGTGTAGTGAAAAATTGTAATTAACATATAGACCAGGCGAGGATTTGTAACATATTGTTTTGATGTACTTGTAGAAGGAGCTATTAGCCAACTTGAAATGAGTATTGAAATCTGAAAGTGCACTATAGTAACAGTGATGGAATTTGATTAGAGTTTGGAGTTTAATGTTGCCCCACTGAGAAGAATTATTTGAAAGAGGGGAGGAATTATTTAAAAAGACATACCATAATGGCGAATGTGGAATAGAGGAAATGCAAAGAGATTGCTGTAATTCAAAGTCTTTGGCAACGTCTTAAAATCGCTGCTTGCTCCAATTTCCAACCTTCAAAGAAAATCTTGACTAGAGTGAGAACCAGTGCACCACTTTTCACCACAGGTAGCGATATAATGCAGCTCATGATTAATTTTAATTAAACACATTTTGCAAAATGATATTGAATGTTTGAACCCCTGGTGCTTTAATTACTTTATTGCCTCTCAGCTCAAACTCTGAAACGTTCTGGCTGGATGATGTATTGGAATATATCCTAAAAAAAATCCTTCACAGCTGGCATGCAGGGGGCTTCCTCTGGCTTCTATAGTTCATTTACTATTAGAGTCACCCACTACAAGACAGTAGAAATAAGTCAATTGATACAACTGTGAATGCTAATTTGTCACCAGATTAAAAACTGTTAAATTCCTAGTTAATTTAATGAGAGACCATAAAGTGATGGAGCTACTGATGGCTCAGTGTCACTTGTACAAGACAGAAATAAACATGGTTTTTGTCTTAAATAAACAGCAATATCTGATCATAAACCTTAGAGAAATGAGCTAGGCACTTTAGCTTGTGTTGCCTAGCTTCTGCCTAGCTTCCTTTACACCTTGATGACAGGTGAAGAAAAGAAAATATCTTCGGCTTAATGCAAACTCTAGGGTTAAGTCACATTTCAAGTGTGGTTGAGGGCAGAAAGAAGCCGGCACTCCAAAAGCTTAAGTTTGCCCTAATGGCCTGACAAATGCCAGGATTATTGGCTGTGTAGAAAGACAAATAGCAGCTACAAAGAGCTTGGTCTTAAGCCTCTTGAATGTCCTCCACCAAAACAAGACAGTTCCAACAAGGCCATTATCCCGTCTTTGTTTATGGGCAGAGGAGTTGAAACAATTCAATGGGAGGATTACCCCCACTTGTGCAGTTCTAAGAGAGATAAATTGATAACTTCCTGTTGGAGTTAAAGCAGGTGCATGTGGCTATGTTAGAGCTATGTGTTGTAAGCTGTCCTGTGAGGGTCAGTGAGGAAGTTGTCTCACCATGAGAGAACTTTGCGTAGTTCTCTCGCAGACGTATGTCATCCAACTGCAGCTTAATAGAACCTTAATAGGAAAATGTATCCTTTGTCTTTCATTTTAGACATAGATCATATAAATCAGTTCTGATCATATTTACTATTTAGAAATTGTATCAGTAGATAATAGCAGTTGATAATGATCTTGTGTGTGAGATATCAGTATGGCTAACATGCATGAAATGTTTGGCTGTCTTAATTGTGGAAATGTTCAGTGAGACAATCAGTGCAGCTTTTTCCTATTGCTCACTGATACAGTACATCAGCATGAATCCAAGACATTTCCGTAAACCAAGCCGTGCTAGGCTGAAAAGGCCAGGGGCAATAGGCCTTGGAACTGATAAGATCTTCATACCTGGCTAGAGCTGGAGTAGCAGTCAATAGTTAGACAGGGAATGCAATCCATCAAACCTTGCCTCATGCCTTCCATGGAGGGTGGAAAAAAAGTCTAAAAAGACAAGTTTCTCAGGGTGCCTCTTGAAGACCAATTAGATGGACTTGCACTTAATACCTGAGATGTCTTTCGTTGGTGTTTTCTCCTAAGGCATCTCTTTGTTTTGCCTCCAACTCCTGTAATTGCAAGTCTTGAAGGAATAGTTCACTCAAAAATTGCTGATGTGGCCAACAGCAAATGAAGGCATGTTGTGATCAATCAGCATGATTTCATTTGCCTTACGCTAACTGGCCTTATTAACACTCATTCATTATTAGCCATGTTTTGTATGAAGTGTTCGTTTAAAAAAAATAAAGATATGTCTTTAAAATAATTAAAAGTTACCATTCATTTAAATTTTATATGATGGGCACATAGGATATACATACCATTTCCTTTAGGCTATTCCATAAACGGCTTTAGCCTATCTTTGAATACGCCTTGCAGTTTTTGTTACCACACCTCTCTCTGAAATGTTGGCAGTATTGGCTCAAATAAACCCATTAAAACACTTTGTAAGGAATGTTTCACCACAAGCCAATATAGGATGTCTCCTGTGTCAGCTATTCTAACCCTCAAAGCCAAGAGACACAGACAGAGATTGAATGTATCGATCGGCTTAAATAGCCCTGTCTTTAATAAATACTACATTATGACTGTGAGGTTCTGCCGGCGTGTTGGCTGATGAAGGCATGCCTCTCAAAGTCGGTAATCAGAGGAAGTTCAGGGGAAAGATAATCTTTCGCTCTTTGCATCCTCGGAGACGCAGGCCAGGCAATCAGGGGGATAGCGGTGATTGCTCGGGTTGCACTTGTGAAATCACAGCCCGCATTGGCCCCGGACCTGAAGGAGATATTAAAACCAACCTCTTCTAAGTTTCTCTTTTCAAGTAAATACTGATTGGGGCCTCCATAAACCAGCTACTACCCTCCACACATCAGACAGTTACAGGATCTCACATACATTCTCCACTGCTCACAATAGGAGTCATTTATTGTACTTCAAATCCCAATGTATAGTAACTGATAACGATGCTTTCTATATTGCTGCTCTGCAGGACAATACAAATACCAAAAAAAAAAAAAAAAGTTACTGTTGCTGTCAGGTGAATTGGATGTGTGGTGTAAATTGCAGTAGATGTATTTTAAAACTTGTAATTGCTTACATTGTATATCATGATAACTGAAAAAAAGAGGGAAGCAGGCCTATGTGTAGGTGGAAAACTGGTATAGAAAATGCCCGGTCCTAAGATGGGGCTATGCAAAGACTTCACACAAGTAGCCAGTAAACAAATAACTACTCCTTGATGGCTTGAAATTAGATGCTAAGTGAAGCCACTTGGGACAGAGCCTACAAATGTAGCCAAGACTCAGTGAGCATCTCAGCCTCGCCTGTTTTCTTCTGACCCAAGCCCCCAAAAAGCCTTTCCCTGTTTCATACTCCTATGATTCAATTCAGTAGGATCATGTGTCCCAAAGAAAAGGCAATTAGTAGATGACACTGAAATGGTAAAAGAAACAAGCTTTAAACACGTCAGAAGACAGCTGTCCAGATATTACTAATCGCCGGAGCAAACTGCGCCCGATTAAAGTTTAATGTGGCTTTTAAGGGAGGGTTTTTTTGCTTATCAGTGCGATAGGATCCAAGGGAAAATATTGTTATTGATTCCATCATTTTAGATGTAACTGATCCTTTAAGTAATTTCTCTGGGTTCCTGTGTGTCAGTTTTTAAGTGTCTGCTTGGGTTGGATCGCTGAAGCCAGCCGTTCATTTAGAATTCTGAGCCTAATGCACAAAGTGTTCCCGATACACTTTCAGTCACATCTGTTGAAAGACAACACACTTATTCCATTGGAGGCCTGAGCAAAACATTGACTGCAGTTCAAGTCGGGGCAGCTGAATTATGAAAATTAAGTGCTGTTGGGAGGCATCTTAATTGATCGTTCCAAGAGAGTTTGTTTTAAAATATTGATCTCATACCACTACATCTTAAAACATCATGGTGATGAGTTAACAGCTTGAAACCCTCCCATTACTATGTGACAAAGTAGTTTTCATAGCAAATACATATGTTGATGCTGGACACAGCTTTGTGTCTCCATTTTTGTTTTTGTTTACTCTATTACATAATTAGAAACATAAAACAGCTGGCCTTCATATTGTGTGAAAATTTCATGACGCACTTGCAGAAATGGTCGACAATAACTTGTAAAAAAGTATATTTTTATAAGTTACGGCTGTTTTTTTCCTTCTACTATAAAATGACCATTTTGGGCATACAGTGTTATGTTCATACATCAACTGTATATTATTAATATTATTTATTAATAAACTATTTTTAATATTAATTTTATTTATATGTTTCACCTTCTGGTTTTAGTTTAATGTGCATTTAATAGTTGTTCACTGAAGATGCATCAATAATACATAGTGTAGGTACTACATATATGTTGTCGTTGTTGCTTCATATTTCTAAAATTGTGAATTTGTAGGATAAGGAAAAGGTTTTCAATTTTATTTGTACGTTAATTAAGTTATTTGTATATAAATTATTTTATAATTAATAATTAGAAGTTAATTATAATGAATTATTCATATAATTTATATATAAATATTTAATTATTTTTAAAGACAGATTCTAATCAGAACAAAGGTGAAGTTATTAAAACAGCATTACTAGTTTATGTAAATAAATGTGACCTGCAATACCCATTTTTGTACAGATTTTTTACATGTCAAATAAGTGCAAGTGAACCACAGCCCTCTTTTCGAGACTCTGAACAGACTGCGGCGATATACAATAGCCTCGCTCAGGAATGGAGGTGTAGGCTAATTTGTCCATCTCCTGCAGTAACTCTCCACTGCTGTAAGAGAAGAAAGACCACATTCAAACCTCAACTGGATTAGACAGGCCAAAAAAAGCAGGATGTTGAAAGAATGGGAAGCTTTTGTTACTCTCCCTTTCAGATCATATATGATTTTGATTAAAGAACAGTGGTTTTAATGCATATTGGTCGATTCAAATCCAATCTGAACTTTTTAGACATTAACGTACAAACCAACAACAGTAACCCGAGCTTAAGTAGTACATCTTTGGCACATTAAGGGTACTTCAAGAAAGGAAACCAAAGACAGAAAATATAGGTTCAGGTTTCAGGCTTCAGCCAGTGTGAAAATATCCTCAATTTGATCAAAAATTTATAATGCAACTTTCCAGGTCTTAAATTTCCTTCAACTGCACTTGAAATGGGCACTTGTTTCCCCATTATGGCTTTTTTAATCTACTTATCTCTGAGTTGTCTTGCTTAAAGATCCCTCCACCGTATTGGGTGTTCAATATCTGAGGTATGTGTTCTTCAGCCAGGCCCTGATGAAATAACACAACAGTTTACATATTTCTGAACCCGAGCTGAGGGCCGATTGAAAAATCGATATTGACAATCAAATTTCCCTGAAAATATATACACACACAAGTCTGCTTCGAGGTGACTAAAACGAGGCAAATTTGGTTTCAGGAGACAGGAAGAGAGTCGGGACTAAGAAGGCCAGATCAAGCGGTAAATGGCTACTCATCGCGACCAGGAACGAAACCCATCCATCCCCAGAGACACATAGAGAAGGGCGAGGGAGGCAAGTGATGGGGAAGGAAGAATATGCGTTGATCTCTCTTCCTTGCAGCTGGCATTAATTATTCAGCCAAGGGGAGGGATCGTGTTACATTAGCCATCTTGTTTCTTGTGCCTTTAATGACAGTTGTTGTAAACATACATAGACAAACACCGTCCCTGAGTCTGTGCAGCCCCTCTCCCCTGCTCAGTGACAGAAATATTTTAATTCCTTCAACCGAAAGATTTGCCTCGGTTCTCAGGGGGCTGTGGATTATACTCAGCAAAGTGACATTTGTCTCCAGGATTCTTCTTCCTTGACTGGCCTATTCTGTCTTTCTTCCCCTTCTAAACCCAGGCTCTTCTCGCTTTTTCAGCTCTTAGCCAACCCTTTGAAGTTCCTATGTGTGTTTTCACAGGTTTGCTAAGAGCAAGCATCCTTCGTAGACCACCATTTTCGACAGGGTGTAAAAGTCAGGGGTGGTGAGTGACAGGTAAGTGTTTGTATGCGCCCGCTTGAATTTGCAAGGTCAAGGGGAGACATTTGGCCCTGACTGAGGACTAAAGCCCTGGTATTCAAAACATTTACCTGCTCATGTTTAAGAGATGTCCTGCTAAATAAATGATGAATGTTTACATTAAAGCTTAAGTGTCTAGTTTCTTACAATGAAGGAAAAAAACATTCAGTCATGGATGAGCAGCCGCAACTATAGGGGTAGCATGAGCCTGCATTGTTGTGTATGCACCAGGAAAAACAGCTTCCTGAAAATGTGTGCGAGTAACATTTATTTTCCTGGCCTAATCTGGCCTTGAGGCCTTTTGCAAGAGATTGTGTAGAAGGGGACGTATGTTTTACTTGCTATCTACACCTTCAGTTTCCCCTGGGCTTTAATTCTTAATGCTTATTTCAAGATCAAGAGTCGATACAGGACATTTGAGACATTGAAGATATTCATCTTGTCTACGGCACACTTGTGTAATGCTGACCAGTGGACCGAATATTCATCCATGTGATCTAAAATAGGACAGGTGTAACAATAAATTGCATATAAACCTACTAACCTATTTTGTTGATTTTTTTATTCACATTTTTAATACAACCACACTAAATTCCAGAGAAGACTGTGAGACTCCATGCAGTGGCCACTTGCATAACTCTTGCTATAACTCATTGTGGTATTTCTCAGGTGCCCTTGTTTGGCACTGAGAATGTTTCTGCTGTAGAGAAGCAAGTGAAAAACTTCCAGACTGGCAGTTCGTGTGGCACTCGAGGTGGGCCGTCTGTCAGCGATGAAGGCTTCAGCCGCCGCTTCGCAAACGAGAGCACTGAGGCCGCTTTGTCCTGATCTGCCCATTCACACTCAAGCAGACCAGAGGAATGTCAGGTCTCAGAGGTGAGATTGTGTGGATAGCTTCAGTCGACCGCTTCAGGAAGTCCCCATGTGTTAAAGTGAGCCTCGGAGGCACCTTGAAACGGCTTAAGCAAATTGTTATATTGATATATGATGAAAACCGGGGGACCTGGCAATCCCTCTTTAATCCTATAATGCAATGCTGCTGCTGTGGATTGGTTATCGGCCAGTTCTCCGATGTCACTCGCCGAGGCGTATCTGTGTGACCTGACATGGTGACCACGATCGCTGGCTGCCTATTCAACTTGACTCACTGGCTCAGATCTAGAGTTTCCCTTTCTCACTCTCCCCTCTCTCTTTCTCACTCACTCACTCACTCTCTCTCCTCCCTCTCTTCCAGAGATCAGACACTTATGTTACACGCCACACATCTTAGATTGGTTTGTGTTGTGTGCACGTTTCAGTGGCTCCTGAGGTAAAGGGAAAAGTGAGCCTGAAATTATCTGGCATTATTCAAAGGCCTTGTCAACTAGCAGCACACTAATTTCTCTCCCCGCTATTCTCTGACCTGAGACCAGGAGCTAAGTGGCATCCGTATGTCCATTAGCTGCCGGAGTGTGGCTCCCTTCTCACCCACAGCCCTGTATTTTTTTTTATTTTTTTTTTTATAATTAGTCCTCTCTGCTAAATGCCAAAGTCTACAGCAACGCACCCATCACGATGGGGGCATTTGGCAGCATATGCTAACTCCTAAACAACACTGATATGGCTAAGTGTTTCAGGAAGCGGGGCCCCGGTTCCAAAGGGTTACGTAATGGAGCTGGTTCCTTTATTAAAGGCTTCCTGCTCTGCTTGCCGGGCGGGCCTCAGGTCCCCTGGCTCCTTACGTTGCCACACGCGCTGCCCACATGCAAAACAAATATTAATTTTACCCCAGCACAAACAATAATAAAAGCAGATGTCAGTCAAACACGCCTGAGTGTTTGAGGATTGGCTGGGCGGGACTGAAGGGGGTGGGATCTGCAGAGGTTTGGTTGTCTGTAACAGGGAGGGGAGATAGATTCTCCAGAGAGAGAGAGAGAGAGAGAGAGAGAGAGAGAGACTTCTGCTGTTTGGTCTTGTCACCATTAGATGGAGCACTTTCAGTCACTGGGTTAGGCAGCTCAGTGTCTACATTCAAAGCTCACACATCTCCACGCTTCACACAGATAAGGCTGATTAGATAATTAGTATCACCACTGATTATGGTCACAGTCATCAGGCTGGCCCATATGACAATCTACAGATATAAAAGGAATATCATCAGACTTTGGGAACTCCAGCACTGTATACTGTGATTTGTTGTCCAGCTGTATAAAAGATTTTGATTTGTCATTTTTTTTAGTTTCAATTTAGATTAAACCTTGCAGGATACATTGCGCAGAGTATCAGTCACAAATGTGTTTTTCCTGTAATCCCTAAATTCGTTCAGGGATTATGTGAGATTTAATATAGCAAGGAAACAAACATCTTAAACAAAACTTGCAAACCTGAAAAGTGTACTTTGTTTGTGTCATACTATCTCTCTCTGACATGAGGTGGGAGGGTAGTGAGTGTGTCTCAAAGAACAATGAAGTGAATTGTCTATGAGACCAGTATCTCTGGCCTTTCCTTGTATACGATGGCTTAGTTTTTTTTCCCGCCCGTGTTTTCCTTCTTTCGTAAATGTTGGCTGCACATAACTGGACCAAGATCTTGTTCTTGATGTGTGCTTGAGTTTGTTCAGGCAGAGAATTTGTTACTAATTCCCCCCTCCCTCTCTTGGAAGAAAAAGCCTGTAGGATCGTGAGCTCACTGATGGATTTCTGAGGTGTTGATTCAGAGAGTGGGGACTCTCTGCACTGAAGCTTGACAAAATATTTTGGTAGGGAAGAAGTCATTACCAGCACAAGTGATGGGCAGACAACAGCACTTCCATCGATCAGTAGGGGGATGAGGTGATCTGTCCATGCTTGCAAGAGACTCTGCTGGGCACCACTCTCACAGATTTTCTTCTCTCTCTCCGTCTCTCTCTTCAGCCAAGAGGTGGCCTGTGAAACAAAAAAACATCACTCCCTCCCTCTTCGCCCCTCTCCAAAACAGCTCACAGATCAACCCACCCCCCCACCTCCCAACCCCCTCCATCCCCCAATCCCTCCTTGTCAGGGCAAGGGGACGAGCTTCTCAGGCTTTGTGCAATTAAACACTCCATCTGTCTGAGAAGCCTTCGTCCTCCCAGCGCTTTCACAGCATTTTCTAATTGCAATTCTTATTAGAAATCAAGCGCTACACTGAAGACACAATGCATGCAATTTCAAAGTCCCTTCTCCAAAAAAAAGAAAAAAAAACATGCTAATTGATGATTAGTCCATAAGATGCTAATCTGCATAATTCTCATCGTCCCTTTGGGATGCCATTTTTCTCCTGATTATAAAGCTCAGCAGCTCCTCATGCTTCCATGTTCACGTGAAAGGTGGGCCACATTCAAATACATACACGTCTACACCCACACGTACATATGTGTGTGCATGTCTAATATATCTATATCTAGCTCTCTCTCTCTCTCTCTCTCTCTATATATATATATATATATATATATATATATATAATGTATGTGACAATGTTTCCCCAGAGCACAAAGAGTGTTCTTCTTTTGATGTGTCTTCTTGAGGCAAAGTGTGAATTGAGGAAGGCTGTGAGCCAGATGGGACTGGAAGATCGGGTTACCTGTTATAGCTGCGCATCTGCCCTGGCAGTCAATCTCACTGACGTCTGTGACAGGTCGATGGAGCCCGCGCAGGAAGAGCTAATGCAAGGGAAGGGAAGAGTGAATTGGGACGGGTTGCCCTCAAACCTTGCTGCCCCCCCTCCCTCTTCCTAACAGCACCCCTTCTCTTCATCTTCAGCCCCATGTCTGGGGTCTTGTGCTCAACTGGGCAGGAGTTTAGCCAAGCTGTCTGATTGGGCTGAATCTGGTGGGGGGGTGGGGGTGGGGTGTTTGTGGGACGCTTGTTGCGGGTGACTACAGAGGGACAAAGGCAGAGCTCAGTTACACAGAGGCCAGAGCTGTGGCACCCAGTCGATACAAAATAGATTTCGAGAAGTCTCTTACATAAGTTTTTGAAATGTCACGCACTGCTCCGGCCATCTTTTTGTCTGTAAACACAGTCTGGTGTATTATAACAGATTCCTTTCAAGTATTGCCCCTGGGAGGACAAGACCTTATCTGCTGTGCCACCATTTGACCATCTTTCACACAGAGCACCATAGAGCCTCATGTCTTTTTTTATTTTTACATTGGCATGCCTGCAGAATTGGAGAACAATGAAATGAGTTAAGAGAAAGCACAGCAGTAGACGCAATACTTTTCTGATTAACACATAAGTGGTGTTAGATAAATTTCTCTCCATCTGTACAGCCAGGTGTTGTGAAATGAAGTAGATTTGTCCTCAAAGCATTTCATCCATTACCTACACAAAAGCTGGAGACTGCTTCATGCACCCTCCATATCTCTGAGAAGAAAGGGACCCCTAACCTGATACTGGGCCTTACTCTGCTATTTTTGATATTCCGCTCCTTATAAGTGATTTGAAAGTGGATTGTGCCCCCAGACAGTCAGAAACATTCCTGTCAGCTACTTTAACAGCAAATAGATAGCCTGATGAATTATGCATAAGAAGGCAATTTTCTCTCAGTCTGTGAGTCATCAATCACGAGCTTGCTGAGGACCCCAGAATCGGCCGGCCCAGCCGCATTCGCAACTACTATTATTGGGGGAAATGGTTGCCATTTACGAAGCCCTTCACCTCAGATAGCTGCAGTGACATGAAATTCCACTTCTGCCAGTGTCCTCTATATTTCGTATGTCATCTCTGGACCAATGTGTGCTGACCAGTGTGCTGTTGCATTGCTGTGTTTTTGGAAATTTTTTTAGAAGGCACAATTTCCAAGCACAGGATCATTTTTTTCTTCAAACAAAAGTGTATTTTCATAAGGAAAATCAATGCAAATATTTGCACATTTGGTCTCTTTTTTGTTGCTAACAGGGATGCGTGGCTGAAAAGACCCTCTTCAGAGCAGCAATTTGATCCATGATTGCATGCATTTACCCATGTAATTGAAATAATGAGAGATGATTGCTTTGAGCTATTAGTCATAAGTTCCTGATCTTTTTGTTTAATCCTGGCATCAGCTGTCAGTGTGCTGGTAGGAGCTTTGGGGAAGATACACTGAGGATATCATTTGCATCACCTCAGACTGTAATTTTATTTTCTCTCTCTCTCTCTCTCTCTCTCTCTCTCTCTCTCTCTCTCTCTCACTCTCTCTCGCTCGCTCGCTCTCTCTTGCTCCTTCTGTCTCCCCAAGCTGATGCATACTCGTGATTCTATACAACTCTCCCAGGAACAGAAGAGCTTTCGTGTTGTTTTGATAGGAACAAAGAAAGACGGAGCCCAAATACGCAAGCCAGTAGCGGCCAGGATGCTGTCAGCCGTAAGCAAAATAAAAGCTTTGGCAGCAGGCGCGAAAGAAGAATATGTTAATTCTTAGTACTCTTACAGAGGCCACCCTAACCCAACTGGGCGGCACTTTACCCGAGCCCTTGACACAAGGCGTTATACCTCGCCCTTCTGATGACACACCCTTAGTGTGTTTTACAAATGAACTATTAATTCCCCATTGTATTAGGACCAGCTGTCTGTGACTATCAAAATAACAAAGGAAAAAGAAGTGGGAGGGGGGAAAAAACACAAAATGGAACTGCAATTAATTACAATCATTATCTTCATGACAAATCAAAAGGTGTCAAGCTGTTTTCTAAATATTACTGTGCTGCCAGTGTTTGATTATGATTTTGACACAAGAAAATGCAGCAGGTATCATAAACATCTGGTAATTACGCTGAGACAAAACATTTGCAGTGTTTATATCAGCTGCACAAAGCAGACTTGTTTAATTGACTTGTTTTATTGTTTAGACTTGACTTTTGATTAAAAAAACAAGCCAACTTGAATGTGTATGTAGTAAAGAAACAATAATGCAGCATACTATCAGTGTTACGATTTTCACAACATTGATAAAGAATATTTTTAGCACAGCATGAAATACGCTGCAATAAAACTACAGTTTCTGTTATCATGATATGTATAGACATTTATTGTGTTGACTGACTTTTTTGTTGTGTCACACATACATCTGGTAACATTATTATTATCATTACTTTATTATCATTACTATTCATTTTTGTACTCTGCAACTTCATGAGTTCCAGCTACTTGATAGGAAGCTGTAAGAAACAAAGAAACTTGATATGTGTATAATATTAAGAATGTGATTACAATCATGTTAATATCCAGAATGCATTGTATTTGAAAAATAATTATATCTAATTAATAATATTTATTATTCTATTAATAAATGTTATTTATATTTTTGGTGTTCCCTCAAAGTCTAAAATATTGAATAAAACATCTTAACATACCTTCTGGTGTTTAGCTTGTGGTGTTTGTTCATTAAGTGGGAAGTGCAGCTTGCAAGAAGAGACCTTATTAATTACATTATGAATTGAACTGATCTCATACTTAGCTGGTCAGCTCACTGACCGTTCACCACAGCTGGTGTCACCATGGAACATGGAAACCCAAATATTTTTCAGTCAATTCAGTGGCTTGCCACTGGCCTTTTGAAATTTCATAAAACCAAGAAATCTGTATAATCTATGTAATCTAATCCACTCTAATCTAATCTAATTCAAGAAATCTACAGTCCAAACAATCTATCTTGGACTGTATGTGGACCTACTGCTGGAAAATATATAATAAGATTTTATTTTGATCACAGCCCTAAGACTAAATTAATGCAGTCCTGCTTACTATTTAGTTTGCCACTTTGGGTATATTCAGCATCATCTTTAAGTGTACGGTTTATTTTTTGAAGGATTTAAAGTTCTGTGCCATGCCTTAATCTAACAGTAACCTGCGAAGTCATTTTGTAGATGATTTAAAAAAATCTCATAGCTTGCATGCAAGATTTTGTAAAGATCTTTTTATGTGACCCTACCTGACTTCTGCGGGTTCTATGAGCTTTTCAGTGGCTTTGTTCTGTAGATTTGAGCATTCTTTAAAACCGCTGGTATTTTTCCATGAGGGTGATAGAGCATTAGGCTGGAGGAACATTTCTGTCCTCCGATGAGTGCTTGTGTATGCCCCCCCACCCCACTACACTTCTAACCCCATCCCCACAATAAGCGAGACTGACACCTAGTTCTTTTCCCAAAGGTAACAGGTATTAGTAAAAGATCTCTACATATTACCCTGTAGGCTTTCCTTTAAAAGCATCCTCTTCAGATGCTTCTCCCTTTCAGTCAAGCCTTTCATCCTCAGCATCTACTACGAGCTATTATGAAGGCTGCCTGGTAGAAAAGACGCTCTTTTTTCACACCACGTCATATTCACGTGTTAAAGAAATGATGTGACACACATTAGGGACTATATGTCTTTGCAAATTTGGGAGAAGCATCTCTCAGGGGAACAGGGACAGTTATTCAGGTCTGGAGTGAATTCTGAGAGATGGTTTAGGGACGCTTCAACACAGATTTGCGCCTGCTGCTGTTTGGGTTGGGGTTAGATGACTAAATTGTACCAAGAAGCTTAAACCACCGCTCTGCCACCACCACCCAGCCTCTGGTCCTTTTTTTCACCTATAACAGCATGACTGTTTTGCGCACTGGCCAGGTCACCTCAAAAAGTCTGCCAATGTACCAAATCTCACTGCTTTCCAGCAGCAGCGTGTGTTTTTTTTTTTTTTGGCCAAGCTGAGTGTGAGATCTATAGCAGGATGCGGAATAGAGTCCACAGTGGCTCGGCTAAACCGTGGCATTGCAGGTGGCCCCCGGCATGCTTTTTACACAGCGGTGCGAGGCATTTTAGTGGGCCCGCTTTCCTTCAGCCACAATTTCAGCGCTTGGAGCATTTCGCTGAGGAGTGAGAAGGATCTCACTGTTATCGCCTAACACTCAAGCCCGCCGTAATTAAATAGAAATGCAAAAGCACAAAGCAATTTTGGCCCCAGCAAAGGCTGGAGAGATCCCCCCCCCCTGCCACCCCCCCACCCCCCCTAACAGTTAGAATTTAATTGGACCATATCAATTTATTTCACATTTTAAAATGTCATGGCTTCGTAAGAACTAACCAAATTTGCATCCTGCACAGAATGTTATTGCATGCAAGCGAAATAAATATATAAATCTAAATGCCAGTGTAAATGCCAAGTATTTTCGAAAGCCGCTAAAGTAGGCTCGTAAAAGCAGTGCAGCCTCTCTCTCCTGTGTCCGCTCGTCATAAAGTTTTGCCAAGTGCTTTCGGTGCAAGCAGTCGAGTTGGCTTAAAAGGATAGCAAACTGTGTCACGCCATTGTTACTGTTTTGACATCTGTTTTCAAACTCAAAGAATTACTCAAGCGCACGAGCGAGGAATGACAACATTGACACGCCGCCAGGGAGGACAAGGGACCACCAATCTGTCTGGTAACAAACGAGGAAATATTACCAAAAGCCCCACACTCAGAATGATCCAAGGTCATCACATGCCAGGATGGTCACTTCACTTGCTCACCACTAATGAGCTGCAAATTTACTGCAGGAACGTGAATAAGATTTTTTCGCCTCATATGTTTTTGCTTTGCCATTATCGCACATTGACATTAGCTTGTGTTTAAAGACACAGAATCCCTCTGTTCCACCCAGCACTAATTAAGATAATGACAGGAAAAAGTGACCTAATGTAGTAGCATACAGAACTTGCCTTGTTAAGGCTACTTCTGAGTGGAAGGGCGAAGTCTAAGGAACCAAACCCACCATGCTTTTGATTCCACTTTCACTCCTATGATTGCAGCATGACAGAGGAGAAAGTCTGGCAAATGAGTCAAGTTCCTCTTCTGCCCTATCGTGCCTCAGCCACATGGCCCTTTTCTGTAGGCTGGCTCTACTGTGCTCTCTTCCTCTCTTTCTCTCCCTCTCTCTCCCTGTTCCCCTCCATCTGGTCAGAGAATCTGTGGCTAGGCAGGGTCTTCCCCTGCATCCTCAGTTTGTCTTGTGACAATAGTGGCAGAGCCGACTGAGCAGCTCTCAACTTTGCAAAAATTGTCTTCGCCTTTAGTCTTTACCACATAGCAGCGCTTTTTCACTTATTTGCACTAAGCGATAAGGCACTGTTTAACATGACTGCTCAGTGTTTCTGCATTTCTTTGTCTACGTAATGGTTGCAGGAAGTACTGTAGATATTATCATAATGGCCACTGCGTTTTTATCTCCTTATGACTGAGTGGTGTCAGTGCAGTATTTGCTTTTCCGATGCATTCTATTGTCAAGGTCTAGTCCAGCCACTTAGTCCCTACAAGCTTCTTTCTGTTAAGTGGGCTTAGCCTGACAGATAGGATGGCTGTCATAACCTCAGACTCTACCTTGGGAAAACTGGAGAGAACCCTGTCTGAAGAAGAAGAAAAAATAGAAAACATAGCCTGTTCAATGAGGCCTTGAATTCCAAAACAATTTATCACCAGATTAAATATCCATGAAGAAGAGAAGGGCTTGTCCATGGGCTGTTTGTAATTCAATGCAGCAGCAACATTGTCAAGTGCCAAGGCTGAACTAAGAGACCTATTACTCCTCCATGACAAGCCTAGCCTCCAGGCACCTCCAGAAAGCCTCTTGTTTCATAGAAAAAGAACCCTCGTTGTAAAACTGTTGTCTGAGAGTATTTAAAGTCATTATTGCACATTATTTGCAAAACATCCCATCAGCAGGGCTTGACATTTGACCAGCCATCTCACCCATTGCGTACAGCGGAGGTGTCCTGATTCACCTAAAAAAGCCTTGTGGAATGTGTGCAAACTTTAGGGCAAAGTTTGGGTTATCATGTAGCACTCAGCAGAAATGAAGACGTGCTAACGGAGAGATAAGAGGCAACGGGAGATTGCCCTCTCCCGCATTCCGTACCTGTGCCTTCCAGAGAGAAATGGCCTCTCTGACACATGATAAATTGCTTCAGCATGTCCAGCTCTAAGCACTAGCAGTTCTCTAGTGGAACACTTCACCTAGCTACCAGTGAAAGAAAGTTATGGAAACCATTTAGCATGACCTCATTCCCATAACCCTAACTGGCATCTACTATTTTTCATTAATTGTTATCAATTTGGATGGAGTATTTCTTTAAGCAGGAGACATTAAACTAATAAATGTAGAGTTCCATGTTGGATGCTTATTTGTGGTTATTTTGAATAGACATCACTGTAAAAGTCCCTTTAATACTATTTGAGAGGCAGATGACTGAAATGGAGGCATTTTTTATTGTGACAGGACTGTGAAGTTGACTAAACGACGCTATCAACACTATGCCTAACCCTTGTTTGTTTATAGAAGATATGCTAAAGATGCGTGCTGTATCTCTATGTGGTGGCCTTATTGCATTGTTGTTGTTTGAATGCCAAAACCTACTGACTTACCAAACTAGGTCTAGCAGCCTAGGGTTTAAAAACAGCACATCATCCAAAACTATAGACTCATATTTGATTTTCTCTGCTTTAGGACTGCCAGCACTAGCACATGCAAAGTCATTTCAGCTATGACATGCACACCCCCTGTGGAAGAGAAAAGTAGCCAGTGATGTTGACATGACAGAGCTGTCTCTGCCTGTCGTTGCTTCTGTAGGTGAGTCTGCAAATGCTGCATGTGTCAGACTGAAGATTCCTGTCAGTTTTGTGTCACCAAAGATCTTCTCAGCTTTGTCCAACTGTTTAATTTTGTCAGACAGATGAAGGATCTTAGTTCTCACATCCTCTGTATCTGTAATGAGGTCTAACTTTCATCACATTTTGTAATGCAAAACTTTCATTGAGGACATTATGTTCTAAAAGTTTCCCCCACTTTTGAGCATAATTTTAAATAACTCAGCCGTAAACTGCATATCTAATTACAATTTATCAGTCAGGTATGTATGGCGTTAACTTACGCTAGTTAACAACAGATTGAATTATGCACCTTACCAAAATAGAGAGGAAAGCAAGACAACGACTGCGCGAGATGTCTGTCTACAGTGCAAATAATTAGCTCTTCAGGCTGAAGGCTCAGAAAGCTTTTACAAAAGAGACCACAAGGTCCCTAATGAATGGGCTCCTTTGTTTTGGCCATGTTTAAATATGAGTATGACAAAGCAACACAAATGACTCAGTCTTGTGTCGGTTTTTGTAATTGTTTCAAAGACATGTTTAGCGACAGAGCACAGTTTGTGTCAGGCTGCTGCGAGTGAGGAAGAAGCAGCTCAAATATACCCTGTATCCACGATATCCATCTGTTTAGAATGAGGTTGGGGATTTAAGAAGCAGTTAGTCATAATATTTGGCTATCTCGGACCTCTTTCTCTGGGAGGCCTCCCCAGTCCGTCCTGGGAATCGCCCTTCATTTGCCACTACAAATAAACTTTGGACTCGTTCACCAAGTCCAGTGACAATGGGGTGTAAACTGTTGTCATCACTTTAATAGGGAGATTTGCCTCCATGCTCTCCAGTGAAAACACTCTTTAACTAGAGCCAGCCAAGCACATTATAAAGGAAAAACAAACAAACTGGGAGGGAAAAAGAGAACCTCCTTTGTTCCATGTAAAGGTGAGGATGAAAAAAGATCTTCTTTGGGAGATGAAGGGCAGCGGTCACGAAACACGCTCGATGCACCTGTTAGTCCTTTTCTCTTTTATTCTGATCACCTCCACACCAACAAAGCTGCTCTAAGGAAGGGAACACCAACCATTATTTGGTCGTCAATGGTGTTCCCTTCACAATACTGGATAAATGCTATTAGCACCTTTAGCGTAATTATATCCTCTCAGGTGTCATTTAAGACCTTGACTTGACACGTTTTCAGGTCTCGTCGTCATGTTTTGAACGGACTAACCCTACACTCTGCCACGGGTGGTGTGTGTGGGGGTGCGCGTAAATTTGAAGCTAAGTTGACATATCTGTGTGTTTGAAGGCATGTTGTAATCTGCAAGCATGTGAACACACCCACACACATATACACACACTCTCACACACATAGAGAACCTGATATCAGTCCTTGTTACTGTCTTTGTTTCCTCCTTTCTGACAAAGAGGCCCAACAAACCGTGTTTCACCTGCAGAGAGACAATGTAAACAAGTGACTGATGGCTTCTAATAATGAATGTAAGGGGCTATTGTTCTTTGTGGAGTCTTTGCCTCATGTAAAGATTTAGTGTCAGGCCCCAGGCTAGCTACCTAATGCTTGTCTCACCTTTCCTTATAAACATCAAAGCAAAGCTGTCTTCAAAAGTCACAATAAAGCCCACAGGTAGAGCTCCTGACTTTGCAGAATGCTCATTCAACAGACACCCACCCATGTCATTCTGCCGTTGGGCAGACATCTTAGACGGCTGGGGATGCCCTTGCGTGGCTTGTCTGAGACTCAGCCTGCTAAGAGGAGCAGGGTTGCTGAAACCTGCTTGAGGAGGAGAAGAAAGGGGTTGTGTGTTTGTTGATGCAAGTAGAGCTCGTCTTTTGTGGTGGTAATTGGCCAGTGTACACACATACACTTTTTCAAGGGCTGTGTGAATACAGTTGTATGTTTGGATTGCACTTTGTTTGTCTGGTGTGTAATTGCCTGTATTGCCTGTAAGGATCTCAAGAAAATATCAAAACATGGAACTCATTTGGGAGTAGTAGGGTCCAGCACAATTTTTTGGATGACAATTGTGTAGTAACTAGATCTGGCCGTTCCTAAAATTATATATATTGAATAACAGCTTAATTTGGCTTCTATTGCACATGGACATATTTCCTCCCTGTTAAGTGTAGCTGATTTATAACCCCTACAAATGTTACCATTTTTTTTCTGATAAATAAAAATAGTTGCTGTTGATATGGGCAATGGTACCATAAAAGATTTTCAGAAAGACTTTTTTTAACAGTTTACGAAGCTAATGGGTCATCCTCTCTCTTGCTGGGGGTGGGGTGGGGGCGCATAAATGCTGTCAAGGTAAAAGCAGAGGTCGCTAGAGTTCACCTCTAATCTGTTCTATGGACGACAGTTGGCAGGGGGGCTACCTGTGTCCATGGCAACTGGTGATAAGGATCATTAGTAGGGTCACTGGTTACCACGGAAACCTGTAAGGTTGTCAGTGGGTCGGGGGGACGATTGATCAAATCACTGGTTGGGTAATATGGCATGTCCTGTGAAAAGACATGGCTAGGATGTTGCCCATAGGTGGGTCATACGTTATCACAGGTAGGACTTTTTGGATGGAATGGCAAAATCCTAGCTTTGCTAAGTAAGGCTCAGCAAGAGGTATAACTGACACCAGCACTTGCTGGTCTGTACCTGTCCAGGCATGCAGATGATAACAGGGCAGCGAATGGTGGGTCCACACCAGCCCTGAAAGAGAGGTCCCTGCAGTGAAACTAAAATGAGACGCAGCTTGGGAAAGTGCCTAAATCCAAAGGCCACTAATACATCATAAAAATCACTTGTTTTTTTCCTTCTCATAAAAAGTGGTGTTTTGCATGTTCAGATGAACCCCAGTAAACTGAACTATAGTGAACTTCTTTTGGCCATTGAGAGTGCCCTTACCTTACCTTACCTTACCTAACATCAAAAGATTTCTTTTAAGCAAGCACATTTCTTTAAACATGAAATGTAAACTCTCTTACAATCTTGTATTCAGTGAATGTTACATGCCTCACAGTGTTTATTACAATGGCAAATTACTTTGAAGTGGTTTTATTCTATTCAGTTTATATTCTGTCATGTCATTCTTGCATTCTTTTAAAGGATTTTATCCTGTTCAATTTACAAACCTCAATTCTTAAAAAGTTGGGACAGTAATTGAAATGCTAAAAAAAAACATAAAGCAGTGATTAGTAAATTCTGTACTAAATTCAAAGTAGTACTAAATGATGTTCAGTGTTTTACATTATCAACTTTGTTTTTGGTAAATATGTGCTCATACTGAAATTGATGCCTGCAACATTTTCCAAATAGAATGGGACAGGAGTGTGGAGTTGTTCCAATTTTGAAATCTGATTTTGTTGCCATTTTTCCTTTACGCAAGTCTTCTGCTGTGCAAACATGTGGGGTCTTTGTTGTCATATGTTGTGCTTCACAATGCACCTTGCAGGTCAGCAAGCTATATTATGCAGCTGTTATAACATGTGCAGAATATGGCTTGCCATTGTCATGTTAAAATAAGTATGGACGTCCCTGGAAAAAGATATCTTCTAAAAGGCATCTTACGTGAGATCTGAAAAGAGTTTCTAGAATTTTTTTGACACGTGGCTTCTACTCTACATAGTGCAAAGTTGACCTGCATTTGTGGACATAGAAACATATACAGTGCTGACTGAGGGATTGAGAGGCATGGGATTTCGGTTGAGGTTTGAGCCTCGCTCTTTAGCCACAGAGATTTCTCTGGATTCCGAGAAACTTTTGATGATATGCTCTGTAGTGGGTGAAGTACCTAAATGTGTTGCAATTGCTTATTGAAGAACATTGTTCTTGAACTGTTGGATTATTCTTGGATGCATTTTTTTGCAAGCCTTGAACCATACTCGCTGGTAAAGGACTAGAACTTTCCTGGATGCTTTTAGTTCCAAGCGACTGCATCATTTGTTTAAGGGGCAGTCATGGGCTGGAGGTTAGGGAACCAGCCCTGTGACTGGAAGGTCACCGGTTCGATCCCCAGAGCCGATGCTACATGACTGAGGTGTCCTTGAACAAGGCACCTAACGCCCAATTGCTCCCTGGGAACAGTGGATAGGGCTGCCCACTGCTCTGGGCAGATGTGCTCACTGCTCCCTAGTGTGTGTGCTCACTAGTGTGTATGTGGTGTGTCACTACACGGATGGGTTAAATGATGTGGGACTAATAAGGGTCTCTTAATCTTAAAATGCTTAAGAAGTCTGTCCCAACTTTTTAGGAACATGTTGCAAGCATCAATTTCAAAATGAACATATTTATGTATTCAAATTTTTTGTTGATATTTTCAGATTTACAAATCTCTGCTTTTTGTTTGATTTTTACATAATGTCCCTACATTTTTGTAATTGAGGATGGTAAACATTCTGCTGACATGTCATTATACCATAAATCACCATCCATGTAGCTGTTTGGGAATAATTTGCACAGTAAATTATGAAGTTGTGTGCTTTCTTTTTTTGAAGAAATATTTAACCCAAAAGTGTTAACAGCACTATTAGTGAAAGCCAGTCATGCAAAACAGCCCATATTAACTGTTCCCTACAAGCGTTCATTTCTTGCTGGCTGTGCTAGCACTTTCGGGTGAACTACTCCTTTTATTTAGCCCTGGTTGAAGGATAAAATAACAGCTATCCGTCAGTGCTCTCCCTTAGTGCTTCCACACACACTGTTCTCTTCAGAAACTGACAGCACTGCAGTGCCATGGCCTTTGTCAAGGTGCGGAGCGACAATCAAACAGCACAGACCTTTTTTTTCCTCTCTCTCTCTCTCGATTAATTTGATCCTTAAATGGATTTTGCAGTGACACAGACCTTGCAAAGTTACCATGGTGACTGAATCTGCGGCTCAGCATCTCGTCAGTAAAAAGCCCTGCTGACTGACAGCCGGTGAATACTACCGAAAGAATGTGAGCGAGAAATATGCACATTAGAATATGCACATAGCATTTACCCCGTGACAGCTCCCTGATGTGTTAAACCACAATTTCCCTCCAGTTGGGAAAGAAACTGGCAATGTTTTTAAAACACGTACCCTCCAAACTAGCCATCCGCACAACGAAAAATGTTTAAAGTGAGCTAAGTCCCTGTTTAGTATAACTTGCCTTTTTGAGGAGAACTGGATATTTTTTCCTCGGCTGCATGCTGTATCACGCAGATAGCATACATAGGGTCAAAGGTGTCATTGTCAGAAAAAAATGTTCACCAGCTGTTTTTGAGGACAGTGTTTGTTGACTCATAAACAATAAGTGCTCAGGCGGATTGCCTTATTTCAGCAGTCATTTTCCTGCAAGTGCTGTGAATCATGAATTCTTGTCTGTTTGTTAATGGACTATTTCTTTAGATGCCGTTTACATAAGAAACAGTTTTGAAGGCTATTCTGAAGAAGCAGGCTGAAAGCTATCAAACGCTGAAGGTAGCCTGATGAATCTGTTCCACTGCCAGTGCCTGTGACCATGCAGGAGAAATGGCCCCCCGTCCCCTACCATCTTGTCTTTTTCCTGTGGGACAAAGCCTGTTGTACCTTCAAGGGTGATTTGGGGTATATCCGGTTTCAGCCCATGTTCTCTCCCACCCATTTATAAAGCCAAAGATCATTAGCCTCTTAGATTACTTTCCCTTCAGCTACTTTTCTTCCCTAAGAGCCCACTCTCTCCTCTGCCCTAAACAAATTAATAAATACTGTGAACGAGGGGCTGTCCTGAGCCTTCCTAGAGTGTTTATTTTCATTCAGTAACGGGGTTGCAGCTAGGTCCTCTCTCTCTGTCTCTCTCTCTGTCTCTCTCTCTCTCTCTCTCTCTCTCTCTCTCTCTCTCTCTCTCTCTCAGGCAGGCTTTTAAATGAATACTTGTATTCTAAATCCATGTAGGTAGGATTCGCAGGAATGCCACCCACATATGAGGAAACAATATCAGGGCAGGAAAGCCTTGCTTGACATGAGAATGTTGTTGGCTCCTAGAATTGTGTGAGAAGTATTGTGCTCTATAGTGTTCATTACAGGCCACATCATGGGGACTTCATGAACCTGTGGTCAAGCAAAGGACGTGATGTTGTTCTTTATTTCAAACAAGACCGGAAAAGACTGCAACATGTGCTCCAGTTTAGGATGTCTTTTTATTATCAAGCTCAATTCAGTTTTATCATCTGTAGTTGTTTGCATGTTTGTGGGAACATACACTATTTTTCAAAAGTTTGGAATTAATGTTATCAATACAATGAAACTAATTCAAATGCAGAAAAATGCACAAAAAATCTGTCTTTAGAGAAATTCATAATAATCTGCATTACATCATCTACAAATGTACAATTTGTAAGTTATTCTTTTTTTATTCTATTTCTATAGAATAACAATTATTAATGTGACAAGTGATTCCAAAGTGATTTTGAATGGTAGTGTAGGTTTTTCAAACTCATTTCTCATCACCAGACTCTATGTAACTGGCATTTTGGAGATTTAGAGTAAAATACTGTCATAACAGTGAATGGGGTCTTAGTTTACCATGCAGTTCTGTAAGAATCAGCTGTCTAAATGATGGCTTTGCATACCTGCTAGCATGGTCATCTACTGCATGAAATCTGCTATTCAAGACTTGTTATTTTTCAGAAAGAGCAGTTATTGTATTGGATCATTAGAACCATGGAGGAACCATTTTTATTTATTGTCCATGCCTGTGCCAGTCCTGGGGTCAAGTAGTTTCCGTGAGTAGTGCCAAGGCAGGTCAAGTAGTTTCCACAAGGAGTGCCAAGGCAGGTGCTGAAGATTAGTGTCGCCAGCGCTCCCTGTACCTTGAAGAGCCCGTGTTTTATTTGCAAACAGAACTGCACTAAGACTCATTCAACACAAACAGTTGGAAAGTGTTCAGTAATCCGGAGTGGAATTTTATGTTTATGTTCTGAGCCAGATTTCTGGGCTGCTACGGCACAAGGCGAAACTGCAAAATGATTTTTCTCTTCAAAACAAAATGGGAGGACAGATGATGGGTGTGAACAGCCTTTGGCTGCACAATGCTAAACGCGCACAAGTGAGAGATTTGGCGGGAATTCATGGCTTGCAACCACCAATTAATGATACAGAATATGAAATTCCAAGCTTGTTATGCCATCTCAAAACCTAATCTGCATTCGATAAATGGCACTCAAAAACATGAAAATTGCAACTTCCTCAGGTGGAGTAGATGCTGTGACAATTGACAAAACCTTACCTACATCTTTGCTCATGCATTCCAAACTCTCAACTATTATCGGTTTAGTATGATGACACTCATATAGAACTTCATCTCTAGGATGTTGATGTGGGGTGATGCTCAGTTCTCTAGGGGGAGGACAAGGAGACAGGTGGCCTCCTTGAATCAGATACTGTATTTACAAGAGAGGCCTGTGGGAATCAGGCCAGGCTTTGACTGTCTATTAGGAGGTTAATAATGAGAAGCCTGTTGTGTTCTCTTGAGGCCAGAGCATCTTCCTCTTGGGGTGCAGATATTGCTGATTTCTGGTGTTCAAGGCAAATGCGTTGCTCTATGCCTAAACAAGCTTGATTGCCTGTAGAATAAATAGTGTCACTATTGGAACAAAGCCTTTTATCTCCATTTTGTTTTTTACAAAATTTGAAAATGACAGCTGCTATTTACATGGTCTGAAAGTTTCATGATGCATGAAAGATTACAAATGGTCCAAAATTGCTTAGAATAAAAACTTAGAATGTAAGTTAAGAATGTTGTTTTCTTTTCCCCAGAAGTTACCATTTTGCAGACACAATGTTTTTGTCTGACATAAACGATATATATTATGTATATTGTTTATATTCACCATTCAGTATCAGTCTTTCATTAAACTCAATCAGATGTGCTGATAAATGACAAACACATGCTGTAGTTGGAGGCACTGAAAAGTCAGGAAGCAAATCTGTGTTCTTCTAAATGTATTATAACCAACATGTTAATAACTTGTATTTAGTCATGTTATGGTGTTTTTTATTTACTGGCAAAACACACCTACTGCCACAATAAGATGTGTGTGTGTGTGTGTGTGTGTGTGTGTGTGTGTGTGTGTGTGTGTGTGTGTGTGTGTTTTTGTCTGTTTATTTCTTTGTCAGGTCCCACCTGCTGAAGCTAACTATTGAATATTCTTGCCTATTGAACGGTTCTGTACAGAAAACAATGCTGATATATTATGTACTCTCTTCAGTTGTTCGATTTTATGTTAAATCTTTTACCTTATTTCAAGCGTTTAGGTGGCTGAGTTCCAGCTGAGTTGCAGATGAACTTGTCAAGAGAGCTGAACATGGATTTGTCCTGAGAGCTGGATCTGAGCATGGATTTGTCATCAGTATACATTGTATTATACAAGTTCTTTTTTTTCTTTTTCAGTGCTTGGCCCTGGTTTGAGAAAGGTCTATTATAATACATGGGTAAAAGCGGGATATGTGGGATTTGCCATCATGGTCTCGCTAATGAGCACTGGAGGAACAGAAAAGGGAGAACCATAGATACGGCCGCTGCCCTCAAGCCATTTTCAGGGGATAGAGGGAAGGAGGGAAGGAGGGGGAGCTCCCCCCTCGAAGGAAGTGTGCTTTCGTTTCAAAAGATCCAATCCCTGGCTCTGCTTGTTCTTTCATCCAGGCCCTTGGTGGACAGGCTCAGATCTTGGATGCTCCGTGTCTCTGAATGAAAGACCCTCTCACTCTCACAAAAACAACAAAGCCCCCGGGTGCCCTCCCCTAACCCCTCCTGACCCCAGACAATGTAGGTAAGGAAATGGTCACACATTCACCGGGCCAGACCTTCACTTGTAGGGGTCAAGCCCTCTTAAGCCACTCATTTCCCCAGCGTTAACAGCAATTAACTTGTAATGAACCGATTTACAAACAAAACCAATTAATCTTATAGGAAGTGTCCTATCCAAGCGCAAAAGGTCTCAGAGTTTCGATCACACCAGCACCCGACCCCGCTGCCTGCACTCTCGGCTGAAGAAAGGAATCCGCGGGCAGCAGACGAGTGTAAATTAGTTTTCCCCCTTCGCTCTCCTAGTTGCCTCAAAAAGCCGACAGAACACCTTTCACCACACTCCACATATAATGAGGCAGGCTACACAAAGCTCGACAAAGTCTGCATAGATGCCGTATGGCATATGAATCACGAAAACATATCATCCTTATAAATCGGAACTGCTTTGCGAATGTGATAACTAATTCTCCAGCAAAACATGTGCATGTTTGTCACGTTTGAATTTTATTGCTTCTGAACTGTTAAATTCACATTTTGTATATCAACAACAACAAACCATAAACAGACTGTTACCCTTACATATTGACTAAGCATAATTCTATATCATTAAATCATTTAAGGACAGTAGACTCATAATGCATTGTCAGATCATAGCAGTTAACATTTTTAATTGCATATAAGCCATCAGATTAGTGTGAAAATGTTTTGTAACCTTTTGTTTGAAACTAGTGTTGGAAATGAGTGTATATTTGATGTAGTACACATAATGGAAGCAGTGAAACTTTTAAAGCAATTTCATGTCAGCCTATTTAAAAAGGGCAGAGTTTCTCTCATTAGAGAACCTTTTTATATTTGCATAGTTTAAGCACCAAGACATAGGTAAAGTTAATGAATTAAGTCTAGACATTCTGTTCTTATTGTATATATATATATATATATATATATATATATATATACCACAGGTACAGACAAACTACTCTCCATTTATTTCTTTGCATTAATTCATCAGTGTAGTTCACTGGCATGTTTGGTTAAGCTATAGCAACACATTACCGTATGTATTTAATATTTATACTTACTTTTTAAAACTTGTATCTCCCTTATGATGTCCATTGCAAGTGGATGTCCTCTCAGCTCATCGTCGCAACCACCAGCAAGACCCAAACATCTGTCTTAAGCAAAATATGAACAATAGATCCTTTTGCTGTAGCGAGGTCAAATGACCTAAAGGTTGAAGGAACTGCAAAAAATCAAATTTTTCCACTTAACCTACCTTATTAATTGCTTGTCCATTTTAGAATAGGGGCTATGAGTCTAATGTTACTAACAAACATTAGAAGTCAGTGTTCACTCAAATAGCCTTCATAAAAATGCATTATTAAAACTACTCTCAACCTACTCAGACTACGTCCAGGTCTGAATTAAGACTGCATAGACTTGTTGATGTATAACATAGTATAAACTGTAAAAAAATTTATGAAACTTTTATAGACAACAAAACCTTTATAGACAACAAGGTTTTGTTAATACAAAGCTAAAAGTACACTTTTGTGCAAAATTTGCTCAACACATTTAGACAAATCAGATGTGGGGTATGATGAATGACATTGAGCTGCTTCTCCACAGAGGTTCCTGGGGCATTACGCATCATTAAAAACATGAATAAGAGATATTAGAGGAGAATCAAATCTATTTGGCCAAAAAAAGGGAAGAAAGCTTGATGTTTAACCATGACAACGACCCCAACCACACAGCCAAAATAACTCAAGACTGGATTCTAGAAAAGGTGAAGGTACTTGCATGGCCTAGCTAAACTCCTGACTTGTTTCCATTTGAAAATGTAAAGAGGATTTTGAAAGTATGGGTCCAGCAGAAGGACTCTTCTAACATTGGGGAGTTGAAGATGGTTTGTCAAGAGGAATGGGCCAAGATTGAACCACAATGCCGCAAAAAGCTAATTAATTCTTATTATAGACATCTGTGCAACCATTCAATGAATGAATCAATTGCCAACACTGGCCTAGCAGCAAAGTGCTAATGTTAATTTGTGTTAATGCTTTTCACTTTCAATTTTGTTTTTTGTGAGATTCAGTGAGAGGTAAATGTTGTCATGCTGTCTTGAGACTGTAAGAGCTGAAGATTGAACATGGAGCATCAGACAGGCACTGCCATGGTGAACACCACAACTTCAAATCATTGTCTTGTTTGAACAAAACTTTTAGTACAACCAGCCAAGACCTTAGAACACATTAGTTTTGGGGGCAATATGCCTTAAAAAATGAAAGTGCTAAATGAAAATGAAAGGACTTTTTGCAGCAACGCCATAGAAGAACCACATTTGGTTCTCTAAAGAAGTGGTTCTAAACCCTGGTTGTAGAGGACCCCCAGCTCTACAGACCCACATCAACTCAGGATGGCTTATTAATTAGCCAATTAGTTGGATCAGATGTGTTCGGAGCAGGGCAAACACTAAAATCTGTAGGAAATGGGGTCCTCCATGACCAGGGTGGGGAACCACTGCTCTAAAGGACCTTTCAGTGAAAGGCTCTGTAAAGAACCAAGTTTAAAGAGCCTCCATATAATGTAAAGTCGATACCAAGTAAAGATCTTTGCTAGAATTCAATGTCCAAGCCAAGAACCATGCAGTTTTATTTTAAAGAGTGTAGATGTTAGACATGAGTCAACAGGATACACACTACTGTGCAAATGTTTGAGTCACCCAAAAAATTTTTAATTAAAAAGGAGCCTATTTGGTCAGTAAGCAGTTATGGCAGCAAGTCTTTGCTTACAAAAACTCTAATAGTACAATAAATACAAGTGAAATGAATACAGTTAGTAGTGATTTTATGTATGTCAGTGTGGTCATTTAACCACTTTAGTCCCCTCTTCTCACAGCAGCACAGTATCATCCACCACCTGGTTTGCCAATTAATTCTTGATTAAGACATCTGGAACAAAACTTTGTTCTTCAAAGTTCAGAAGATAGCACCTACATTGCCTTTTTATGGTCAAAAACACTTTTTCTGAGTAACTTTCTCTTATATTTTTTACAAAGAAACTGTAGACATCAGTAATAAAGATCTGAGTGTGTTTTCTTAATACCAACATTCATCCCAGTTGAAAATCTGGGTGTAAATTAAATTCTGCCGTTTGTTATAAAACTTTCTCGATCATCTCGGGGGAAGAGTCTTCTGAACAGCTAGCTAACAGTTTCATTCCTGTCGTTCGAGTGTGTGTGCACACACAAGGGACTGTTATTTTCAGAGCAGAAAAAAATGTGTGCAAATATTAAAAATGGAAAACAGCACACATACACACTCCTCTTCCCGGCTCCCACGGGGGGCAGGGTGATATTGGGCACACTACTCTAGTGTCAATTTATGCAGCCCATGCTTCTGTTGCTTCCATTCATTAAGGGTGCTTCATGCTACTGAAATACAGTGCTAAGAGTGATGGAGCAATAGCGAACACCAAGAGAAAAACTTTAATTACCAGTAGCTCGACATATGATGTCATAAGACAGCCAACAAAGTAAATGTTTCATATAGTGACTGAAAAGTCATTTGTGGTAAAACAGTATGTTTTCATGGCGTTTAGCAGTGTGATGGACTTAATATACTGATAATGGATTAGAAGATGTATTGTTCAGTATTATTCAGAAGATTTTCAGATTTATCTGTGTAGTGTGTCTGATTCAAATGATTGGTGGTCAGCACGTGACTATGAAAATCTATCAGGATTAAGGCCAATCGTCTCATGTACAGTACTAGGTTCAAAGTTCAAACTGCCCTTCGTTTTTAATTTCCAGTCAAAACAGCCATTAAATACAAATACTTCCTTTTCCATGAGTTATTTCTGATGATATTATATATCATATTGGACTTCTACTAACCCTGTTGCAAGAACTTGTAGACCACAAAACTGTCCACATCAGGTAAAAAGCACCTAAAACTTTCATCTTTGACAGAGAGCAGAAAATCAAGCTCCACTCTTACTTTAGATCTGGAAAAAAGCCACTTATGTTTGTGTCCATCTTTCCACTGTGAAAAGACAGCTAAACAATGTGAGTCTGAAAACGTGTAGCTATCGGAGAGTCATTAATATGGAAAGGAAACAGATAAATATAAGAACATTTTTGCTGGTGTTCTCAGAACAATGGACTGTCAACCCCACAGAATAGCCTCGTATTTGTGTTTGAGTTTGCTTACTTAACAAATGTAAAATGCTTTTAAGTCTGAAAAACTTAAGCCAACATGGGAGCTATAATAAAGGCAAATGATGGACATGCTAAAAACTGAAAAAAATTTATTTAGTTGTTGAGGCTCCTGTGTAATGTGTGTTTTACATTTTTTCCTTTTTTTTAGATTGGCTCTTAATAGCTGTTTTAATGGGAATTAAAACTAATGAAAGGCAGTCCTCAAATTTTGCACAGCACTGTACCTTCCCTTTAAACTTAACCCAGAGGCCTGTAACATTACTGAGTGACAAAACAAAACTTATAAAGAAATAAAACCATCATTAAAAGAAAACAATAGCAATGTCACAACCAGTCTGGAGCTTAAGAGAGATATCCTTAAAAATCAAACCTGGAAAATTTCACTGGACTTGGAGCTCTGGTTAGTGAAATCAAACAGATAAAATCATCAGCTTTATTTCTGCTCCAACTAAAGAAATTCAGGCCTACAGAAGTAGTTTAACCATGAAAAAATACATTTTCTTCCCTTAGAACATAACAAGTGTTCCACAATGTTGTATACACAATGCAAAAAAGAAATCCCTTATGCATTTGGCTTATTATAAAGCAAATTTGTGATTTGTGCCCTGCTGTATGAAAACATTTTGTTGCCTTTTTCACTTTAAGCTCTGTTTGCTGCAAAACCTTCTTTGGTAAAACTCTTCCTGAAGTTTCTGTAAGCTTATTTCCTCAGTGAAATCAGAGTCATGTCATCATAATTGCAAGTAATTGCCCAAATACTTCTCTCCCCTGATTTCAGAATACTCTGTGACTTCGCTCCCCCCTGACCTTTTTTCCCCAGTCATTAGCTTATCACTGGTAACAATGTTTTCCAGTGTTTGGTATCATCCTTCTCTTCTTGCTTGATGAATTCCCCACCAGAGACTTGGGAGGGGGTGGCTGGCGGCTAGCTAACAGCGCCAAAGCCCCAATCCCCCACCCCCAGCCCGTTCTTCTCTGTCAACAGCCACTCGTTCAAATAATTAGAGAGTAATATCTCACTTTACCTCCCTCTCCTCTTCTGAGCCTCCTTCCCCTGGCCCACTGCCTCGGGGCCTAGAGTGTCAGCTCTGAGAGCAGATTTCTGCCTCGCCCCAGGTGTGCCCTCCGAGTCTGTCCTTGCACACTGTTTATGCTAAAAGTGCACAGCGAAGAGAGGACGTTTAGCAATACTTGTCGGGGGGCCCCTTTTTGTGATGCTTATGCCCAGAAAGGGCCCCTCTTCTGGACAGACATGATGTTTAAGCAATCTGACCAGGCACCTGAAATAGAAGCTTTGGTCTTTTTTAGTGGGCAGTGACTTTTCCCTAGTTCTTTGCTTTTGTGTTTGTGAGAGAAATACATTAGGGTTGATACTGTACTGAAAAAATGATGCAGTGAATTTATGCAGTTCAAATACATATGCCATTTCCACATGAATGAAATATATGAAATCAACATGATTATGGCCAAGTGTAAGTAAATAAAAAGGCAGAAATGTGCCATATCTTTAATGCATGTAGAAATGATGTATGCAACTGAATCATGCAAATTCAATGCATCATTTTTTTCAGTGTGCAGTGTTTTTTTCATTGTGAAGTGATTTACAGGGATTTTCAAAACACAATGGAAGACAGGTCTTCATAAGCAGACCCAAATCTTTTGTCTGGTGTTTAATCTACTGCAGTAGTCATTGATTAATATCTAAAATCATTCATGACCAATAATAGACCTTGTTATTGATCAGACAAAAAGCGATTTGCCTTTAATTTGGAGGCCAGAAATGTAGCATGTCCTCTGGTCAAAAACAGAAAGAGAGAGAGAGAGAGAGAGAGAGAGAGAGAGAGAGCGGGAAAGAGAGAGACAGAGAGTCCAGCTGGGCTCTGTCTTCTCTTTGGACTATCATCTTCACTCACTTTACCTCTACAATTAGAAGAACCAGAAGGCTCCCATTCCTCATTCTCTTACAGTCAACATCTGGCTCCCAGCACTGCATTTCATAAGCACACATCCACTGGATCATTAACCTTACATATGGCTACAATGTGACACATATTTGATACAATGTAAAATATATTTGACATGCATTTCATACAACATCGATATGTCTGAGAAACACAAAGCAGGAGTTCAGAGAGTTTATCATAAAATCTGTTTTAAATGGACAGCTATCTGTAAAAACTGAATAAAATGTTGTGTTTGGCTTTTGAGGACCCCCTGAGAAACACTGACATAAAAACATTCACACTGTATTTGGGCCTTTTTCATGGATTCCTCTGAGTAATGTTACAGGTATAAAATCAAAAATCTTTTGATGTCTTTATTATGCATGATTTTGTTTTATGGATTCAGTGCATTTCCCCCTGCAAAGAATATATATATATATATACACCATAAACAATCACTTTGAAACATTAAGGAAAAAATCTGTACCACTTAACAAACTCATCAGTTGTTCAGTGACTACTGTTGTCCTAATAGATGTAAGCTAATATTAGTGGCATCTAACAGTGAACTATTTCATATTGGTGACTTCTAAAACATTGTAAAATGACATCTCTCAACAACTGAGAGAAATTCTCATCTTGCTCATGCAATTCATGGCACTTTTAAAGGCTGAAATGATGCTAATGTATGCCCTCTCTCTATCTTGCTCTGTGTGAAGGCTATAAAACGGAGCGTAACAAAGTGAAATGTCTTTAATGGTGCTCTCAAATAACAAAACATATTCCTCATACAATAGATCCTCCAAGTACATCTGAATTAAGAATAATACCTGAAATTACTCTCCCCCCAGAAAAAGACTCTCCTGTCTGCAGTAGGAGATTGGCATGAAAGGGGACTAAAGCTTCTGGAATAACTCGTGTTTTTGCAATCATGCCGATCTCCCAGAGCCACTGAATTATGTGCATCACGAACACTGGCAAATGTCTCCAATCTGTTGCAGAATGTTCAAGACGGCATGAAACATACATTTCCTTTGTGTAGTTTGCACAAAAGTGTGTTCCATGAATCTTCTGTATTACACTCAGCAGATCATCTTCTGGTCTTTGATTTCCCTCCTATGTGGTTTAGTGTCAAACTTAGCATCTTTCAACTGTATTGTGGGCTTACGTTTGTTTCCAGGTCATTAAAGAGTCATTAGTATAACATATGTAGGTTACCTAGTCAGAGAGATTCAGTGTTTTTTTCTACTCTTATCATGCACATTGAAACCCTTCTCAGCATTATTCATATTATGTTACCATAATGAAGAGGGGGCTGTAAAAGCAAACTAGCGAGCTCGTGTCAAAGTCAATGAAACAGTTCCTCCTGTAGTCGATGTTTTTCAGCCACGAGCAGTTTTAAATATCCCATTTCATGGTGCCTTGTTTGATGTAGGGCTGGCAGATATATTGTCAATATCGTTACTATGTGTTACTGACATACCATGTTATTGCTGATAGGATAAATTATATTTTTAGCAGTAAGTATGGTAAGGAGCACTGCATTTATGACATAATACCCATAAGATAATGGTGTTCCTGTTTAAAGTTTAAAATACATAAAACTAAATAAATAGTCTTTCTGGGAATGTGATTTCTGTTTCCCATTATATATTCGGAAAATATCATGGCATCTCATTTTATTGATATCGCCCTTCTGACACAGCCTTATTAAGCTTATAATATGAAGCTTATAAGCTTATAATGAATCTGTATCTTTAACTGTAAATGTAATGCTGATGGTATATTATCATTACTCGTATACTCGCATTCTCATTGATATTGATTTTTAGCTTTAGCTATATTAATAACGAGCATTAAATCTATAAATCTTTTTTTTTTTTTCATTTAATAAATAAATAAATAATTTACTAATAACAATGATTTTATTGTCCCCTTAGCCAAGCAGTTAACAGTTAAATTCATAGAAATTAATTGGTTATGGGTAATGTCTGATTAATATTTAGGAGTAAGCCTCCCTTTGGTGTAATTTTAAGACATGAAAATGGACCAGAACCTGGAGTGGAATCAAATCATGGTATGCCATGTTTATAAGACATTCTTTTACGTTTACCTTTCCATTTCCATTCCTTTTATAGAGAGAAACAGTACTCTGGAAGCCTGGACACATTCATTTTATTAATGCAAACTTACTATCTGACACCATGACATATTTGAAAAATGTTATGACACTGAATTTTATTAATATTGCCCAGCCCTACTGATTCAATCTCATCATGTTTATCTTGTAACTGTACATTTAGTTGCTAGTTGTCCACTTACAGTACACTACAGTTCAATGCTGGGTGATTTATCCTCAGTACCAGCATGCTGGTCTTGTCATTATGATTTGAATGGTCAATTTAGTGGTACTGTTAGGATGAAAGAATAACAGTGTTCTTGTTGTTAGTATTCTTTTTCATTTTATTTTATACGCTTTACACATCTCTGTGACCTGGCAGTTAACAGCAATGTGTGCTATTGGCTGAATGCTTTAACTTGTTTTGAAAGAACAGATCAAATATAACAAAACTAAACATATGGTTTGTTTTATTTCTGGAAATATGGTTTGTATTCAACTGTATGTACATACTGTATGCATACAATGATATGCAGGATTCCCTTTGTTGTCATTATGGGAGACGAAAACAAAACAACAAACTATTTTGGCTTTTTAGGACATTCTTTTAGTGTATTGTCACTGTCCAAAGAAAAACAAGAATGCCCAGAACAGTAACTTTATAGGGCCAAAAAGCAATACTTACTTATAATGTAAGATAATGCAGAGTGATTTTGGTGGTCCACTCATTATGCAGTTTACACACCGTTTAAAAGGCTGTGTTCAAATGAAACAGAAAAATCTACATTAAAAAAAATGTAATACATGTCTCTCTTTTTGTACTTTTTTGTGGCAATGATATAGCACCATCCCTCAGGACCTTAAACTCAGGAAATGAACTCAAGTTTACATGTCATTTGATACTGTGATATTATTGTAAAACATCATGATATTGAAATTTATCAATACCACCCGGCTCTACTACAGTTCTCTACAAAAATATCTATCATTTCACTTTGTTATACCTAAAATTTTTATTAAAAACAGCAAGTTGATGCTCGGAATCCATTTTACTCACTAAGTTTATCAAGCACTTTTTGGACCATTTATTAATTTTGTGGTGCAACTTGCTTTTGACTGAGAGAAGATAGGTAGACAGTTGCATGACTGAACATGTGTGGTCTATTTACCATGCAGTTTCAGAGCTCGAAGCCACAGCCATATCAGTATCATATATCATGTGGCGGTGTTCGAACCTAATAAAACATAAATTAGCACCCTTTTCCCCTGACTGTGTGGCTTTTGCTCTGCTGTGCTTGGCATGGCATGGGAGGTGATGGCAAGGCGGGCTTAGCAGCTGTTGCTGTAAGTGGAGGTGTTCTGTAAAAACGAGCCAACACTTAGTCTCAGGATCTACTATGTGTCCAAGCTAGTGAAAAGGCTAATGATAACTCAGATTGCTGTAAACCTAGACTGACATACAGAAGGGAATTATGCCCACCTCAGCAGTTTATTTTTTATTTCATCAAGTTTTAAGTAGTCTCTTACCTTCCTCATCAGGGTTTAAAAAACAAATATGTATCCATAGAGCTTTTTATGATTAATAATTCTAGAAACAAATGTTTAATTTTCTTCGGTGGGACAACCTATATTTTAACCTTCTTCATGTAGCAGAAAGCAATGAGGATGTTTTTTAGGGAGTGCAAAACACTGAAGAAGTGCAGCTGTATGCCATTGTGCTTAAACTGATGACCTTCCTGGAAACAAGGCAAATTCAGATCCTGTTTGGATCTGCAGTCCAAAGATCCAGACCATCCTGGAACTGTGCACCCATTTTTCTCCTTTTATTTGAAATATAAACGTGCTAGACTAGTTCAAGCACTCAGTCCCATCCTGATATTTTTAGGTATTAAATGCACTGTTTTCAGTATGTCTCTGTAATCTGACGCACTGGCTCAATTGACTCGAGTGGAATGTTTTGAAGGACAAACTATCTGTGCCACTGGTGGTAAGGAAAACTAAACCTTCCAGTGACTTGCCAGTACTACATATATTTTGGCCTTATCATTTCTTTGCTTTGCCTGGCAAATTTCATGGTTTCTTCATCTGTCGTAAACATATATCATAATCTCCTCTTCAGTCAAGGAGTCACGTTGAAACTTTTGCTTCAGCAACACCTCCAGATTGTCAGGTGCATATTAATCTGTCAAGAGTCACGTTGAAGGTCACTTAATTACTCTCTGTTTCAGTGGCAAGAGCGACAGATGCAAACTATTCTTACTGATGTTATTTCATTAGTGGTCTTGAGGGCCCTCCCCTCTGTTAAATGCCCCTAATTACTGCCCTTACATCATAAGCACATTTCTTCATTGTGTGTGTGTTAGGTCTGTGTGTGTGTATGTATATATATATATATATATATATATATATATATATATATATATATATATATGTGTGTGTGTGTGTGTGTATGTGTGTGTGTGTGTACGGTCGTTTGCAAAGGTTTGATCACCCCAGGTCTTGGAAGTGAAAGAGGGAACACACTTAAATATAGAATAAATATTTCCTGCAGAATCGAACAAATATTTAACATATACATTTTTTTCCAATATGTGTGTATGTATGTACACACACACACACACACACACACACACACACACACACACACACACACACACACACACACACACATATATATATATATATATGTATATATATATATATATATATATATATATATATATATATATATATATATATATATACACACACACAAACATGTGTAGTATAAAGCCTTTTGCATGGCTGCTTTTCCTTGCTGCTCATGAAATGTTCTTTTTTTATTCCCACATGTTCTTGTTCAAATGACCCCACAATAACCCTAAACACATTTGATTAATTCTTTGTCTCTTCTACACACAGATTACTCGTCTGAAAACACACACACACTGGGGCTGTGTGTTGGAGCACATCTGTTTTGAATAAAGGCTTCTACTGTGGCCTGCTCCTCACCGTGGGGAGACTCTCCAGTCAAATCCAAGTCCAATTTTCAGCATGACACCCTGAGATATCGCTTACCGGGTTTTAGTGGTGCAGCGGCGGCTCGCTGTGGTCAGCAGGTTGACATATGAGAGCGTTCCTGCCGGAGCCGGGCGCAGGTGAAAGCGGCGGATTAAGATAATGAGACGAGTGAGCGCGAGCGTGTGACGCTGTGTGTGTGTGTGTGTGTGTGTGTGTGTGTGTTCACTCTACGCATGCTCCAGAGCGCGAGCACGTGAGGAGCATGGCGGCGCTGTTACAGACGGAAAAGCAGACTCACCGTTCCTGTTGATTGAAGTGGATGGTCAGAAGTGGCATGTGAGGAAAAACTTTTTAAAGGTGAGAGAGTCAGTTGAGTCAATAGTTTAGACACCTTGTGTATGCGGTGAATAATTGAGCTAATATGGTCGTGTTCACATTGACATCCCAGACCTGATTTATTTGCAAACCTGCCTGGAATCTGGTTTTAATAAAGTCGGAATTGCATTAAACTATTTTGAAGCCCATTTTCCCTCTAACAATTTGACATCAGTCCCCCCTCAAAATCGGTTCTGAGTTTCTGGAGAGGTTTTGGTCTGCATCACCGCGAATATGTTAATTAGCATCCTTACAGGTCGCGCTGCACCTGTGCGCTGAGACGTGATTCAAATGGAGGCTAGGTTTAGTTTGAATGCACAGATCTGGTTTTAATGGCTTCTTCTGCGCTCACCTACAAACAAGGCATCATAAACGTCTGAGGGGCTCTTCATTACTGTAACTGTCATAATGTGACCCTCAGTGGTAAAGACAGACTTTGAAAAATAAATCAGCTTGATGTGAACAAGGCCATAGCTTCCTTCCTCTGAGGCTGCTGAGTCAGCCACTGAGGTGACTGTGCCAGTGCAGGCCCGGCTCCCTAAGGATGCGGCTAAGCTAAACAAAACTGTATTGTCAAACCTCCCAATTTTATGCACAACTGTAACCCCAACAAACGCCTCAGACACATTCACAGTCGCAGCTGGCGCTGCCTTATCTCGTCCCCGTCCGCCTTCTTTAGCGTCTGCACCTCATCAGATGAAATCGTGGCGCTTTGCCAAGCGGCTGATTTATATTTTATTTATTTATTTCCCCCCCAGCCGAGCGAGACGAGTCTTGGAGCGGAGGAGCGCTCCTGTTTTGTGGAGGCCGCTCTCCCCCGTTTCCCAGAGTCGCGCCAATCACGGTGGAAGCCACAACTTGGTGAGTGAGCGAGCGAGCCAGGGGCGGCGGGTAAAAGGAGCGCGTTGCCATGGCAGCCACGGCCGGAGGAGAGCTGCTGATTGGCTGAGAGTGGGGGGAGAAAAAAGCGCGTCAACAATTGCCCTGTTGCGGTGCGCGAGGAGGCGCTGGGTCGTGCGCAGCCACGAAGGCCGCGCGCCTCGCCTGAGCGCCCCATGCTGTTTAATAATATCCATCCGGGCACCGCGGATTGATCTCGGGCTGCGTGGCCAAAGACCCGCGTTCGGGGACTCCTTCCATTTTCTCTTCCTGTAAAGTTCTCCAAACCGAAACGACCGCAATTAGTACACAAAAGGACCGCCTCTCGATAGAAGTGGGGAAAGTTGTGGGTAAAAAAACATGGTTGAGGCTGCAAAAACAGAGCGAGAGGAGCGGGCGTTGTGGGACAGCTAGTTTAAAGGCGGGCAGCCAAGTAACGTAATGTCTTCGTATCGAATCTGGGCCATCGCCGAATCGACAGAGTGCTTCAAGCGACGAAATCTTAGCGCAGCAGTGAATGGACGCCGAGCGGCTCGGTGATAGCAATACGAGGCACTTTTGTTGTACAATGATTATTTTTTTGAGGGAATTGGAGGTAAAGAAAGTCGAAAGCAAGCCGGCTGGTTAATATCAACTGTATTGAGTGTCTGTCCGCAGCCTGCCCAATTTCTCCGAAAATTGCCGCAAATATCCTTTCATGAAATGCTGGCTATGAAAACAGAGAGTCTGTCCCTAGACTCCCCTCTCCATTCATTTCTAATCTTTACACCTTATAAACAAAGACGGGAGGACTTTTCCTTTGTGTGCAGACAAGTGCGACTTATTTGCCGTACACCTCGTCTCTGTCTGAACACTCCTGGATGAAACTGTGAATTTGCTGTCATCGGTCTAATCACGGTGGCATTGATTTTTTTCCTCTTTCTTCTTCTTTTCCTTTCTTTCCTTTGAGGCGCTGAAGCCATGTCTGCCCTAATAGCTGCACAAGTGCAATTGACTGTGGTCTGACCACGACAGTCTGGTGATGTGGTTTATGAGTGAGAGAGACACAGAGAGAGAGAGAGAGAGAGAGAGAGAGAGACGAGAATTGGAAAACAACAAAAAGCAAACATGTGAATCATAATTGCTGTAAACAGCTTTGGTCCTAACTGTGGGTCAACGCGCCTAACTGCGCGGGTGGGGTAATTAAGAGCGGTGCTAAATAAGTAAACAGGTGCATAAATGGATTTGTGTTAAGACACGAGCCGTGATCGATACGGCCTTGCGTTACTGTACGGCTAATCATCGATGGCGCTTTGTGATGAAGGATTGATCGCCCCCCCCCCCCCCCCCCTCAACTCGCAGATCCGGAGCGGCGCGGCGGGGCTGCTGTTTGTTTAGTCAACTCCCATGAATCCAAGTAGATAATTGGTGTGTGAAATTGGTGGCAGGGGCAGCTCGGGCTCCGTGTGTCCGCCCAGCTGGGGGAGGCCAGGCGGCGTCTGCATCCTTTCATTTCCACGGATTTTTCTGAAGCCATCGCAGCACGGGAGCCGGAGAGAGAGAGAGAGATAGAGAGAGAGAGAAAGAGAGGGGGGCGCTTTTTATTTGTTGCTCTTTCAGGTGTGAGCGCTGGGGAGTGAGAGAACTGCACAAAGAGGGAATCGGCACTCAGCAGAGAGCTCGCTGATCACTGCACTGCACAGCTTTAATAGAGTGGCTCCTGTCAGGAGTGTTTAGGCCAGAGGCGGATGTGGGTTTGAGACCTCCAAGAGTTAATCAGAGTTAGTCAGAACCGACCCGTCATCCAGTTTCAATGTTTGTTTATTTAATTTCTCTTTTCTTTTTTCTACCTTTACTTTTCTTTTTCTTTTTTTTGGTCAAATGTGAATTCTAAAAGTGACGACTGTTTGACAAGCCCACCACACTGGCTATGCCTCAACATCTGTGTAGACGGTATTTTGACTCCATAAAACATTGAGACGCGATGACATCATGACATCATCAACCTTTTCGCCCTTTGCACGTTAAAGGGAACTAGCTAATAACAACAAAGGCTGGAACAACCTACTATACAGTATAGCAGTGTACCGAGAACTGTACATTCATTGACCATTTAATGAATTGAAATAGCAAAGAAAATGACAGCTGTGCATTTTTGACAAAAACTAATGAATTAATAAAACACACACACACACACACACACACACACACACACACACACACACACACACACGCACGCACGCACACACACACACACACACACACACACATATATATATATATATATATACATATACAGTAAAACATCATGAATTTAATGACATATCTGAAGAGAAGAGAGATCTGAAGCCTCCACCTGCCGCTTTGAATGTTGTTTTTCAAGAATAGCTGTTGTTAAGAAAAGTCAGGTAAAATTAATATTAAATCAATGAAAGAATGTAGATTTGGAGGCTTTACACGCTCTCAGCTCACTGGATATTGCCATGATGTAGAATAATGAGAGCAGCAGACAGTTATCGCTAGATAACATAGCTTATTGATGAAGAGAAGATAAATACGTTTAATAATGTTTATTGTTTATTGATAGCTAAATTAAATAATGGACATTTACTTTAATATAAAAAATAGTTACATGTTTTTTTCACTTGTTTCCTCTGTGGCATATGGTGTTTACCAAGAAAGCAGCAAAACCCCTCTCATTATCTCATTGAGAGGCTGTTTCTCTCATATTCCTTTGTGTGTTACAATGAGACATGTGTTGTTTACTTTGCTCAATGTAGACACACACTAAAAGACACCTTGAAGCGGACATCTCTGGAGATGTGTCCACTGGGAGTCAAGTCTTTGAATGTGCAAAAGCGAAGCCCTCCATGGCACATGGGCGAGGTGGGCACACACTTGTTTCCTCCATGTAAATAAACACATGAAATCCTTTCTCATTAAGGTAAGTCTAACATTGATGCTTTGAGTCCCCTCTCTCTCTCTCTCTCTCTCTCTCTCTCTCTCTCTCTCTCTCTCTCTCTCTCTCTGTGTGTGTGTGTGTGTGTGTGTGTGTGTGTAGAGCAGGCTCGGTGCAGGGCTCCCCTGAGCTCACACACTGCAACACACAAACACACACAGAGAGAAGATACTATTTAGGCATCAGTCTTGCTTGTCAGCAAACTGGGAGAACTGTTGTGAAACATTGCGAATAACCCAGGAGCCTTAATAGTGACTCGTAGATTTCACCCTTCATCAAAAAAATAAATTAGGAGACATAAAATAATGTTAATTATTTACTGTACTGTTTACTGTACTGTTCACAAATAAGAGTGAAAAGAGGGAAATGCTCTCCAGCACACAGGCGTTTATAAACCAGTGTAAAAACATACTAATCTCTATGCGTCTTCATTTCAATTAGATTTAGTCTAAATGATAAACCGAAACAGATTCTCAAACTAAAAGGTTGCAAAGCAGCATCCTCGGTCTGTGTGTGTGCTTTTGCACAATGCCTCTGTTTTCTTTTTTCCTTTCTCGTACTGACAGCAATTTAATCAAACTGTGACTTCATGCCCCACTATTTGCAAATTGTATAGCACCTCTAAAACATAAAGGCAAAACATTTCACAAACAAGTTACATGGACCTTGATTACGACTGTAAACATTCTCAGCGTGAGTGAGGAGCGCATCACGGGGTGGATTCAGGCTACTGCAGCACGCACTGCCAGACATGCAGGAGGAAGACAATGACAAATTTAAGACTGTTATTTCTCTCTTTCTCTCTTTTGCTTCATGCACATCCCTCTCTCTCTCTCTCTCTCTCTCTCTCTCCTTTTGGCACAGAGGAGGAATGGTGACGATGGAACAACACAAACAGATGCTACATGGTTCATAATAGGCAAGAAACGATTTGCAACGTTGGCGTGACTAAACGTTGCTTTAAAAATAGTGTTTTTTGCTAAAAGCTATTGAGGCTCAGGAAGAGAAAAATATGTAAACAAATCATGTGTGTAGACGTGACAGAGTAATTGACAATCATAATTTTATAATGGAAATCACTAGTATCGAAATCTACAACAAAATACATTGACAATATAATAACGTGTTTGGATAAAAATAGGAAAAGAAAGAAATAGATAAAAACGTGACATGAACAAACTTTTTTGACAGATTTTTTTGCTTTGAGGTTATAAATTGGTTGATTGAGTCCAGGCTGTAGAACTAAGTGGAAGCGTGGATTATACTGGCAATATATAACAACACTTTAAAAATCCTACGTATATGTACATACTTATTGTATGCAACATTGAAGTTAATGTACAATTAAATAATGCGTTATTTACACTCTCAGAAAAAGAGGTACGACGCTGTCACTGGGGCAGTACCCTTCATGTCACTGTGGTGGTACCCTCAGGGGTACATCACAGGACCTTTAGTCAGGGAACTTAACTGTACCTTAATCTACTGAAATTATATTTTCTAAATTGTACTGACCCCCGAACCCCCCCCCCCCCCCCCCCCCCCCCGTCTCGTCTCGTGTCGTCTCCTGGCTTTTTATTAAATGGCTCTGTTTTAAAACATTAGTTTATAAAAAGGTACAAATATCTGCTTTTCCACTAGGAAAAACTTATTTAAGCTACACAAATGGACCTTAAAGCTACTGTTGTACCTTTGCGGGAACGTTTATACTGTTTGTACCTTGATGAACGAATCATGTACCTGCATGGTACCTTTATTTCTAACAGTGTATGATTGTGTACGCATAATACACACACACACACACACACACACACACACACACACACACACACACACACACACACACACACACACACACACACACAGGTTACTTTTAAATGCTGTAAATGCTTTAGTGCACGAGCTTTCCTCGGGGAGCAATCATATGGTAATGGTTTTAAAAATAAAATGAAATCAAATAAAAACAGCAGTTTTGCGACGCATAGAAATGTAGAATTTTAAAGCCCACGTCGCTGTTTGAAGGAAAAAGCTTCTCACAACCTCACACGGGAGGATGGTTAATTTTTTTTTCTTTATGTAGGATAGTTCTGACCAGTTCTGAATATCAAAAAAATTATTTAAAAAAAAGTTAATTATTTTCCTAAGAGTTTTATGGGCATCCAAATGCAGCGCAAACTTCAGCTGAAGTCCAGCGAATCGTTTGAACAGGGTCGGTAATTCTCCCACAGCGGCCTCAGATCATGAGTGTAATGTTTCTGTTTAGTAAACGCAAGTAGAAATATCAGACCAGCGAACTGACTGACTGTTTTGTTACTGCTGCTGCTGCTGCTGCTGTTGTTGTTGTCTGCTTGTTTATTTTTGTCCAGTATGTGATGTGTTGGGAAGCTTTTGCGAACCTTAGGCCTTTGATGATGATAATACGCAAACACTGTGAAACACACTCAACACCCAAAGGCTGAAACATATATGTGTTTTTTTTTCTGCAGTGCATAACCGTCTATTAAATTGGACAAATATGCGTGACTTAATTTCACTCTCTTTCTCTGTTTCCTTTTTTCTCTCTGCTTGTCTGTTTTGCTCCTCGAAGTGCAATCACTCTGACAAGGATGAATGGTGAAAACTATTCAGTGTGTCACGGACATGTGCACCAAGCATTCGAGGGACAGGGCTTAGGTCAGTAGGAGGGCACCCCAGACACCCTCACTTCCACACAACCGTGAGGCCAGGACTCCTTACTGCAGCCAGACAGGGATACTCTCCCTTCCTGTACACGCTTGTTTTTTGCTCTGCAGGCCTGAAGTGTCTGCCTCCCGCGTCTGAACACCCGTGTTTCGTTGCAGGCTCACATTCCTCATTCCCTAATCCAGACACACGTCCTGCTGGGCGCATGACCTGGCTTCAGCGCTGATATCAGCTTGATTTTTGTTTGATTCTGTTAAAGCCTTGTCATGTTATTGACTTTGTTGAACTCTGGTTAACAATTTGACATTTCACATTTTATGTGTGCGGGAGTGGAACATTGCGTCATTTCATTTCATTGTTATTACTTGCAAGTACATCACTGATTTCAGGTCACAGTACACTCTTAAAAGAATGTAGGTTTCTTAATGGTTCTTAATTTGGATGTATGAAAAACCTTTAATAAGGATTGGATCTTTCGTTCTTGGTTGGTTATTTAAACTTTAAAATGATTCTTCTCACTGGCAAATCCGTTTCAACCACCATCCACTGAAAGGTTCCTTGGGGAATCAAAAGTGGTTCTTTTCTGGCTTCAGCCAAAAGAATCCTGTTTGCCACAGTTGTTTTATAACTGGCACGTATAACATGCTCATCAATCCTTCATTTGCCCAACTTCAAAGTCTTAGACCGCTGAATGTCAGCCATTTTTGCTCCTCCATAATTTCAAGGGTCTGGTACACATCAAGCCAGCACACCCACATTTTCTCCCCACCCTGCCTTCCCATTTACCCCTAATACCTTTCTATAACCTGGGAAAACTCCCAGAGAACAGTTCCTCTTTTTGCGGCAGTGCCCTGGATGGAGGAGGGGTTAAGGGGACTAGGGTAACATGATGCAGCACTCAACTTAGGGTTAAGTGCTTTGCTCAGGTGCACAACGGTTGCTCTATACACCAGGACCCTCTCGTTGCCCATTCATTCTCTTTGGTGCCCCACTGGGAGATAGAGACCCGCCGGCCTCCGGTTTGCTCTTGGTAGCCCTTTTAGCAGCGAGCTAGCCACCCTACCACGACTCACTAACTCCCTCAAAATTCAGCTTCCTGCCTCTCGATCCACACAAACCAGCTGAACCTCCAGCCAGTTCATTCCCAAGTCTTATTCCTCATTTGTCTCAGTTTGCACGAACTCGCTTCCAAATCCAGGTGCCTAGCGTTGTACCAGCTCCAAACATGCAGACATTTTAACACATTGTCTAGTGTAGAGGGTCTCAGTGGGTGGATTTGAGAAGCTGGGCTTGTTTGTTGAGAGAACAGAGAGTCTGGTTGAGACACCTGTATGTGTCAGCCTAAAAAGTGCCTCCCTCCCCAGAAGCTGATGCTCTGATGAGATTCTCCTTTGAAATGGCCCAAAGCCTCTCTCTTCTTTCTTTGGACTGACACAATCACCACCATTTACTGAGCACTGTCCATTTTGTAGTGGATACTTCACAGGTGTGATGTTGGCTTCAGAATTGTTTGTTCCATATAGAGTAACGCGTTTGCTGTTGATGAGGCTTTATACGTTTCTTTTATAGAGCTGATGTCAAAAGGAATTTTATATCGTTGTTGTCGGAACAAAATCTTGCATTTCCATTTTTGTTGATTTTCAGTTTTTGACATAATTTGAAAATGCATGTTGGTCTTTATATTGAGTGTAAATTTCATGAAGGACGGACCAAAATAAATAGCCAAAAATGACGTGGAAAAAAGTCTGGTTCCATTGACATGCATTGAAAGTAATGTATGTTTTTTCCTTTTCCTGTAAAGTTACCGTTTTGGAGATAAGTGGTTTTGTTCCGACACCAGCGGTATATACATTTATGAAAACATATATATAAGCGGAATCTGTCGACTACTAAAAATCAGTAGCAAAATGAGGCCTAGCTAAGAGTAATTACGTTTGACTTCGTTGGGCCTGTGTGAGCACATGAGCGCTTTTGGTTTTATAGGTGGACGCCGAGATTACTGTACAATTCTGTCAAAAATATTGTGGGCTTCTGTCAAAGCCTTTTCTGTACATCTGGAATGTGTTGCATTTTGTCATGTCAAAGCATACAACTGTTTCTTGCTCAGGCACTGCATCAACAATTTAATGTATACACGTTAAAAGTGATAAGAAGAAAACTCTCGCTCGTTTCCAAGAGCGCTGCAAATATTATGCCGCGAACAAATGGCCAACATTTGCTTCTGACAATGCATTATTTACAGAGGAATATGTGATTAGCCTCTTTGGCAAAAGGCACCTCGCTTCCCTCCCTTGGCTGCTGGCTGTCTGTCAGCAGCCCCGTGTAGGGAACAGGGCTGATAAAGCGCTGGATGGAGGAATCTCCGCCACCACTGGAGTCGGGAACAGCCCAACAAGATCTGAAACTAATCTTGATATGTTGAACAAGCGATCTCAAGGAGTTGGTCCTGCTAAATAATACAGGAGCTTTTAGCGGATCCGTGTTTATGAAAAGTCGACTGGTGGGCCATAATGGGAGTAATTAGTTTTTATCTCGCGTTGGGTGTTATTGGACCCTGCCCCCGGGCTGGAGGAAAACTTTTTATTTATCCTGGCTGAATGGTAAAGACAACGGGAGGGTGTTTTTTCTGAAGGAGTGGGCATGCAGCTCCAGAGATTGTGGACGTTCAGGTACAACGCCGTGTTTATGTAGCACTCCCCCCCAAAACGTGTATCAAAGCTCGGATCCGTGGAAATAAAAGAAATGTCAAACAAAACAAGCATTAGACGGCATAAAATAAAGTATGGACAAGGGAAACAGGTGAGGCTTTGTTTAGGTGCCTGAGGTAGATCAATATCTCGGCTTGCAGGCCAGGAATCTTGCCCGTTTTCCTCCAGCACTCTGCAGATCATCTTACGGCTTGTAGACAGACTGTCGCCTATACTGCACTGACAGACAACCTGCCTCACCCCAACAGTACGAAAAAGGGAGTAAAAAATATCTCCATTCTTCTGCTGGAGGACTAAAAAGCAGGTGGAAGTAGCTCAGCTTTTAAGAGGCGCTGTTTTAGCGTGTCTTGGGTGGCGGAGATAAATAAAACGAGGTTTATTGTAGATTAACAAGGCGACAAGTCAGGTAGACTTTAATGGCCGCATGTTGGTTTTGACTGTAAGCTAAAGAGACACGATTTAGGACAGAGTTTATGAGGAATAAGGCGGGGTTCAAACAGGCTCATACAAAAAGATATAATTTATGCAATTGTGCATTTTACATGCTGCACATTCTCCCAGATGCCAACAATTCAATGCACTTGCTGAGTCCCTTCTCTTCCCGAAGGTCAATATTTAGACTACCGCGCTGCCGTTACTGTCAACCACAGCAACTTATATACTTCTATAATAATTGTAATTAATAAGCAAAGAGTCCTAAACAATAAAGACAATAATTATTTTTGTTAGTAGTATGGTAGTAATAATAATAATAATAATAATAATATGTATTATTATTATTATTATTATTATTATTGTTGTTGTTGTTGTTGTTGTTGTTGCTATTATTACCGCTGTGTCTATATGTCGTGGCTATAATATTGTCCTTTGGCTATAATATTGCTGCAGTTACTGGTACTGCCAGTAAAGGTTAGACTCTAATAACAATGTAGGTAATGATAGGAAATGCATTATAGCGCATTACTGACCTGAATATGGCGACAATAAAAATATGAATGCACGAAATAATCATCAACGGCGTCCATATGTTCACACTGACAACATATTAGTGAAATTTCAAAAGTAGGAGGACTTTTATTTTTTAGACACACGCACCCGGGCAGTAGGTCTGTGGGCTAATGTGAATGTGTGTGTGTGTGTGTGTGTGTGTGTGTGTGTGTGTGTGTGTGTGTGTGTGTGTGAGTGTGTGTGTGTGTTTAACATGGCCAGCCGGGCCCGGTTACAGCGTCGATATTGTAGGATATTAAAAGTGTCATCAGAGCTTGTCGATGTCAGAATAAATCCCTGCATGTATGATATACTTTATCTAGAAGGACGTCATAATGAGGCTTCATGTAGATGTTATAGAGAACTCTGGCTTATTTAAAGAGAACTGGGTATGCTAGCGCGTCAGAAACAGACCGAGCGCTTGCTGTAACAGTTTGAGGGCGGCTGGAGGGAATTTATCCCAGGCGGAAGGCTTTCTTGTCGGCCTGTTGATGATCCCGTTCCGGAGAGGCGAGCCGCACTGGGAGTGTGATATGTGATAGCAGTAGAGCCGTGATTCCGCACACTGCCTCACAGCTGAGCAGCTCGAGAGAGATGCCAGAGGCAGCAAAGCACAGCCGAGACACTACTAACTGAAGATGAACACAAGAGCGAGCGTTTAACAATAGCAGTTTAAATAAATAAACAAACAAACAAATAAATAAATAAATACATTCTATGTGAACATCTTGAACCGCTCTGTGCCAGGGCGCATGACTGATCTGCTCTTTGTCTCTGACGTGTTAAAGAAAGAAATGTGTGAGACGCGCGTGTCCACGTCCACAATGAACTTCAGGTACGCGGAGTTTATTTTGGTGTACAGCTGGAATAAACAAATCATTTAACGCCGTGTAAATGAACCGACTGAACTGCAGGCGATACGTGGTAACATGCTAACGTCTTTGTGTGGCGTCAATGCCAAACAGTGTTTGGCGTTTTAATAAACACATTTACACCAGGCCCACAGGAATGATTCATGGCGCGCATGCAGAAAATTCGCCTTCTAAACCGAGAGGCAGTGTGTGGTTAAGCCCCAGGCCTCGAGCTCCGCGGGCTGAAGAGCCTCAGAGTCAGAGTCAGAGCTACGAGTGATTGGCGTGTCTGAGAGTGATGGCGGATATTTTTATAATCTGAGACACCGAACGGCTGCTGAATACACGAGCAACCGCTGTCAGAACCGGGGGTGGGGGGTGGTGGTGGTGGTGGGGGGCGGGGGGGGGGTTAAAGGGGAATTCTACCAATTTTAAAATTTCGCCGTAATTAATTTCTTAGAACCAGACGTCTTAAGAGTTTAATGCCTCAGAGAAACTTGTTAGGCAAAATCGATATAAATATCTTGACCTGATGGCAGAGACAATGCTTTATTCGTTTAGAAGTAACAATTTAGCTATATATATATATATATATATATATATATATATATATATATATATATGGCGAAGACGTACTTGCAGGGTGCTGCAAGGCCGCCAAAGAAAACCTAATGTTCTTCTAAATTTATTTCCATTTTACAAGACTCAACATTATCAATACAATCTCAGAAGGCACGTATAGGTTCACTGGCGGTTTTGGATAGTAAATAAAATGGCTATGCACTGTAGACATCATGACCCTTGGTTTCCATCAGCACCAGTGGTCGTGATATCTACAGTGCATCACCAGTGTTAGGAAGTCACCATTGTAAAAATCACCACTGTAAAGAAATCCCCACTGTAAATTCAGCAGGTTTCTCTAAAATGTACCATTTCATATCAAATCACTCTGAATGACTTTGTTTACATTTCAACGAGTGAATTATGCAAAAACTTTGAAAAACTGGCGGAATGAATCTTTAAGAGCCACTGGGCCTCAACATCAGCAACTTTTATGTGCACAATGCTACATTAACACTGAACCATGTCCGGATAAATTATCCGCATCTACCTGCGTTCCACGAACATTGATTGATTGACTGATGGATTGATTGATTGATGTCCAGCTGCGCACATTGCTCTTTCCTAAAACCAGCCTAAGTGGCTACTATAAAATCAATTTAATAACCTGTTTTTATCTTACCGTCCTTTTGAATCTTAATCTTTCTAAGAAAATAATATTAATCCTAAAATTAATAAATATAAAAAATATGTATTTCTTGGTTGTAACTCGGTTAAATCGACGTTACATTAAAACGTTAAAATTGTGTTGAAAAAATTTTTTATCTATGCTTAATGATGGACCACCAGCTCGAAAAGCGTTAGATCAGGCCACAGAGGTACACTGTGATTATTATGTTTGATACAAACAGCTCAACAAATAAACAGCACGGTCCGTCTGATTTCTGCTCTCATCACGCAAACATCTTAATTCATACTGCAGGTGTAATCAAAGCCTAAATATAGGTACCAACCAACAGGCCTAATAAAAGTATTTAATAAATGCACTGTCTCTCGGGTGGTTGCCAAAATTATTTTTAAGAGATGAGGAAGTGTGTGTGTGTGTATGTATGATATCTGTGGGCTCAGTGAGAGGGTCTGAATGAGAATGACACCACTTTGCACTTAAACAATCCTACTTCGTCAGGCTACAAATTGTTTGTTTAACCCGACAGGTCGGTGCTTTGCACACTCTCATTAAAACGATTATTCACGTCCTGTCGCGTGTTTTCTAAACCTCTCACAAGAAACTGCTTTAATACAGCACTCAGACTCCGCATCACAGCTCAACAGCAGCCTGTTGCTCCAGACTGACCAGAACAGCGGATCTATCAGCACAGCTAGAGGCGTAGAGGAACCGATACACGCATCCTGTCTTTGTACACACAGCTCACAGCAGATCTGCGCTTTAATGTGGTTTACGATCAGCTGTAAAATTATTCATGCGCAATAAAGCACATTTTGTCCGTCATACGTTATAACTTTGTTGTAAAGCATTTATCACAAATTGTCCTCAATAAAACATTTATAGCATGAAGAGCTTCATTCCACAACACTTTATACGCCGTTATATGTGGATATAAACAGTGTAACAGAATAACAGCGTCTTTATTTCTCTATTAAAGAATGTTTTAATCGTAGAATAGCAGTGATATTTCTTGCATGTGTAAAGCTCACTTCCAACAACGGATATAAAAAAGACACATGTTCAAAAGTGTCTATAATGTCTTTGTAACGAAACCCTTCATACACTTCTCATCACTACTGATATTATCCTGGCCGCAGCAAGAATATATTGTACAATGACAAGACAAGAATCCAAAACATTTTAACATTATTATTATTGATTGTTGTTGTTGTGTTTGTAATATTACTAAATCACTTTTCATATCAATACATGTTAAAGAGATCAGTATCGTTAAAAGCAGATGTCCATATGCATTATCCATAATCCACATCTATTAGTTGTGGATTTTATTAATTTTTATTAACGTTTATTAGTTGTTTTTTGTTTGCACATATATATATATATATATATATATATATATATAAAATCCCGAGGGTAAGAGTAACTGTGCTGTGCTGTGCAAGGTGTCTGTGTGCAATTCTGCGTTATTCTAGCGCCCTCACTCTGCCCAGCTCATATTACACCGAGAGAGGAAACGGCCATTTACCATTTAGAGGGATTTCAATGGTTTCTAAGGGTTCTCAACTTGGATAAACGCGTCTTATATGTGTATATCTTTCTGTGGATCTGACCATTTTACATTAAAGCTTTTTTGTACTTTGAGGATGAAAGTTTATATGTATTTATGCACTAGGTAAAGAGGAATGTTATGTTTTATAGTTTTTTATATTAAAAAATAGATAGTTTTATATTAAAAATCAGATCCTTCCGTGAGCTTTAAACTTGTCAATTAGATGTAAGTGATAAACAGAAGGTAAATGTTGGAGAAGGACTAGGGTAAATATGAGCACAGCAGGTTACACACAACAGTTCTGACTACAACCAACTAAAGTCAATACTACATGAGCCTCATTTCAATTAAACTGCATTTACTTACAGGTTATGATGTCCAAAGGACAACGGCAAAAACGTTGCGAAATGACTATTATTATTGCTACCTTAATAATAATAACAATAACAATAATAATAATAATCAACAGATTGTTAAATAACTTTTTCAAAAAATATATGAAGTATGATTTAGGTCAGGGTACACGCCTAATTCGCATTTGTTATTAGCTTTCAAATCAATACGTGTTCTCAGAAGGCACTCTTACACACAGCCTTTATATAGTGTAGCCTGACAATTCACTGCATCAAAACAATTAAGGTTATTAAATATCAGATAGTATTTACTATCAACCTATAATTATAAAACAGATGTTAGTGAAGCGTCTATCACTCCACACGTCTCAGCTAATATTGTTGAGGACAATACAGTGTAGAGCCAGAACAGCTTTTGTCACTAAAATAAAAAAACAAAGCAAAACAAAAAGCAAAGAATGGATCTTATTTAATTCACGAAGGCAAGCAGCAAGTACCAAATTCTCCCGGCGTTACATTTTATTTGTGACTTTATCGGACTGTCTGGAGCCTGTATAGTGATAGTATGACCAGAGTGGCCACCTCGCTTTCCCTATACCTCGAGGGAATAAAAGAAAACCACGCCTTCAGCCAAGACTACTGCTGCATTATAATAATAATAATAATAATGTATAAATAAATAATAATAACGATAAGCATTGTCTCACCCACATGTCTTCTTTAGCACTGTATAAGCCTTGCCCATGCTCCTCACTACTACAGGCCCCACAAGTCAATCGCAAATCTGAACCGCTGCTTTATTGTCCTCAGTCTGATCTGAGGCCCAGTCTGTGGTTCAGGTACATTGATTACTTATGGCTGCAGACAGGGAGGCAGAGGCTAATTAAAACGCAGAGCACACAGCCTAGACATCACTGCTCTGTAGGCATTACACTCAGAGAGGAACCTGTATGAAAACGGCTCATCAGTCTCAGGTGCTGTCATTTTTTTCTTTTTTTTCTACCACCACTATCGCACACAGCAACACTGCAGCTAATACTAATATGCACGCACCAGTCGGGGCACAGGAACAGCCTAAATCAGCACAGGTCAGAAATAAATAACAATAAATAAATAAATAAATAAAAGTTAATAACAGCAGCTAATACGTTTCCAATATAGGATACGTACAAAAATTAAGTAGCCACCATCGCTGCCTTTCTGCATTTTAAACTCAGTTTGAATTTTGGACAAAAAATTGTTTCCCATTTTAATATTTTTGTTTTGTTTGTTTGTTTTTTTTTAATTGGTAATTTCTACGTTTGTGTTGATCAGCATAAATAATAATAAAGAAGTAGTAATTAGGTAATAAGGCTATGTAGCTTGTCTACAGTGAAGACTACAGGCCTGGTTGTAATTCACAACTGTGAGTTTAATTCCTTTCTAAACGGTTATGACGCTTTTTCTGCCATTCAGAAAATCAGAAAATATTGTGCCTCCAAAATTTAACCCCTACTCCTTTAGTCTTTGTTCTTCTGAGTGGTCACCCCGTTTAACATTTGAGTGATAACATCTTGCAAGGAGATATTGAGTTCCACCGGCCTTTTGTGAAAAGCAGTGAGGTTATTGCATTACAGCCGGCCACATTTAACACGATGCCTCTTTAAGAAATGAACAAATTACTGGACTTAAAGTGCTGAAAGCTCGGTTCTTGCTCCGTTTCATTGCAACTAACGACTCCATTGTCTAGGAGAAAGCAGGACACGATAGGGATTGTTACCACTGGGCCTAACCAGAGAGGAACTGAAGATATAATAATGCATGAAAATACGGCGCAAAAAATAAATAAATAAAATGGAAAAAAAAACGCCAAAGAAGTGATCGCAGGAGAATTTGAGAGAGTTTGGCAGAAATTGGTGAGCAGGCCCACAGCAACTCTCTGCGGTCATCCTAACAGTAAGTAGCCTATGATAATTAAACACATTGCATATTTTTTTCTCCTCTGAAATTCCAGAAAGTGTCAAAAGACGCATTTTTGGTGGCCAAATTTCCAAACGGGGAGATTTTGGTAGGGCTTCACCTAAACCAAGGGCCGAATCCGGCGCCATACCCGCAAACTGTCGCTTAAATGTCAAAAGCACTGCAGCAAAGCAACAAAGGCATATTTAAATGCAGCTAAAAAATTCTGGGGGTCTGCAAAAAAGACAAAATGTTGCGGGTAAATGAACGTAAACCTATTCTTTTTATTTTTTTCGGTTAACAGTTTAAGCGACAAACACGGGCATAAGAGCACAAAATCACAACCATGGAATTTAAAGACGACATAAACATTCACTCAATATTTTTTATGAGGCATTTACTCAACACGGTTACACTTCGCAAAGTTAACCTATAATTACAACAGGAATTGACATTTCACTAATTACAAAAAAGGAATAGGACCTGGTGGTGACCACATACAGGAGCCTAAATATGCAAAAACACAAGCTAAAAGCATTCAGTCTGTTCCCTTCAAAACCGTCTGTCAGGTGGTGAATACTGAAAAAATGTAGTTTTATACCCATTCTTTGGTCTATAAAGAAACTGTACTTAAAAATGCATAAAAGAACGCATTGTGAATGCATTTATTCCATTAATAGTAGCCTGTGAAACTGACAAAATAACAAGGAGCCATGAATTTGAACGGGTATTTTGCACTTATAGAGCACATTTATTTATATAAAAAAAGAAAAAAAAAGAAAAAATAATAAAAAAATGTGTTAATTTGTAAAATCATACTCCACCAGTGCGCTCATGATACGTGATAATACTGCAAACATGACGACTGGTGGTGTCGATACGATGGTTTAGATCTTTTTTAACAATTAAAATTAGACAAATCTGTAACCACTATTTAAATACACATTCTAATGTAAAATTTGTACTGCCTTTAAAAAAAAAAAAAAAAAAAAAAAGAAAAGAAAAGAAAAGAAAAGCGCTACTCTTTACCCTCATTTTTAAAAATCTTGTCACATTGCACGTTGCTGACAGTGGAAATCATAAAAAACAGTTCCTCGACACTTGACGTTCGTGTACAGAAATAAAGGAGAAGAATTGAAGAATTTAATACAAAATACCTGGAGTTCGGCTGCTTGCACGTTCCTTTCTCTCCCAGTATTTTTTTTCCTTTTTTAATATATATTTATATATATATTACAGTGTGAATGGGTGCAGAATGTTCACTTACAGTCTGCTCCTGTGATGTTTAGTTAGTGTATAAGTGGGTTTGACGTTGACCCTTGGTTTTGATGTGTGAAGTAGTCAGAGAGTCCGGCGGACAGTCCCGAGGAGAAACTCGGTAGCGAAGGCCGTAAAGAGTCACACGGCAGAGAGGAGGCCGCTTGGGGCGAAGAGGATGAGGCGGCCCGGGAGCTCATCGCTCCGCTGGACTGCGAGCTCATTGACGGGTGCGGCACATGCGGGAAGAAGTAGCCAGTCTGTCCGGCCAACAGGTTCACCGAGCACGGGTTGAGCGAGTAGGTCCCGGAGCAGGGCACCGACAGGCCGCAGGGAACAGAGGCGGCCAGCGCGGCCGCTGTCAGGTGGTGCGTGGCGTACGGTAGCTCCCCGTTCACGAGTCTGTCCAGGCCGTTCGAGGCCGGGAACGAGTGATTGTTGCTCAGGCTGTTCTGGGTCAGCATGGTGCTGTAGGACATGGGGTGGCTGGGGTACGCCGAAGACGTGCCGTTGTAACTGAGCGCGCTGCTCGCCCTCGGGTGGTGCAGGGAGAGGAAGGGGGACATTGGCCAGTAGAGGGAACCGGCCCGGTCCATGAACGTGAGACCGGTGGACGTGAGTCGCGCGCCGCGCTTGAATGCCAGCTTGGCCCGCGACGTGGTGGACCTCCGGCGGAGTTTGCCCGTCGTCCCGCCGATGAACACGTCGTCGCTGGACGGGTCGAGCATCCAGTAGTTGCCCTTGCCTGGGTCGTCGTAGTGCCGCGGCACTTTAACGAAGCATTTGTTGAGGCTCAGGTTGTGGCGGATGGAGTTCTGCCAGCCTTGTTTGTTCTCCCGGTAGTAGGGAAAGTTTTTCATGATGAACTCGTAGATGCCGTTGAGCGTGAGCCGCTTCTCCGGACTCTGCCGGATGGCCATCATGATGAGCGCGTTGTAGCTGAACGGCGGTTTCTCGTACTTGCCGTTCTTCTTCTCCCCGTCTTTCCCTCCTCCCTCGCCCTCCTTTGAGTCCTTCTTCTCTTCCTGCTTGTCCTTGTCCTCCGCGCAGGTCGCGTCCGAGCTGTCACTTTTAGCACACGCGCTCTCCTGCTTGGCGTCCTGCGCTCCGGAGAGAGAGATCTTCTCCTCTTCCTCGGCGCGGTGTTGGTTGTCGCTCTGGACGGCTTCAGGAACCAGGCTGTTTATGCTGAACGACGATTTGGGAATCATTTTCACTTCTTTCCGCTCTCCCATATCCAACATCACACGCAAAAAAGGGTAGAACAGCAACAACCAGCAGCAGCACAGTTGGATCTCAAAATCTCTTAAACGCCGGCAACTCCGTTCGACAGGGGGAAAGGGGGGAAAAATCAAGCCAGAAACACCGCGCGCACACACATACACACACACACGCACACAAACACGGTCCAACAAACTATTTCATGTTCCTTGAAAAACGCGTCGATAAGAGACAGCTAGCTACAATTAATTACGGAGCCACAGACACTAAAGCTAGAAAAAAATCGAGTTGAACCTTTACGGGCTGCAGCCAACCACGGCCGCAATAAGTATTAAAGCGTCCTCCCTCCTCGCAGCCAATCAGAGGGCGGCTCTTAGCGGCCGCGCGCCAGCACGCACGCGCGCTCGCGTGAGGACGCCACACGGGCGCGCGCGCGAGGTACGGTGAGCTCCCACCAAGAAAATAAAGAGCTGAAACCGCCATTTCTTTCACTTTTTTGATAATTTTTAGAGCGCTGTTTCAACAAACCCACATCCGCCTTCACGTTTGTTTTCATACCGCGCTGGGGAGGGGGTGGTGGGGGAGGAGTGAGGTGAGGGGCGAAAAAAGAGCTGCAAAGCTAAATCCCACCGAACTGAGGTACTTCCTGTCACGGACGTTATTTTCGAAGGCGGCGTGAACATGTAGCCCTATTTTACAACTTCCACTCTGATATTTTTGGAGTTTCTTTCACGCAGAGTTTTTTTATACCGAATGTTGTGAGACGTGCAGGAGATTTGACCTTCGTCAACACGTGAATCGTGTGCGTGTCTGTTATGAGTAGCATTTAGCTTTAGCCTCTGAAAGCTTTAATCTGTTTGACATCAGCGCGTGTTTCCAACCAAACACCAGCGTAGCTACTGTGGTGATTTATAGAGTTTGTGTAAATGCCACTGTAATAACCGTGTTACTAATAACTCAGCCTCTCCAATAACACGGAAAACGGCGCTGATAGCAGTAAATACGCCAGAGATGTTAAACAGGCTTTAATAACTCTAACAGTGATGAGAGAAAACTGTAATGCAGCTTATAGGGTTACAGTTCTTCAATGTGAGCACTAGCTGTGTAAAGTTAGTAAAGAGGGGCTTGCAGGTGTCATAACAGGTGAATAAATTAACATCAGAAGGCCGAAATTCAGCACTTTTGTTGTGACCATGAAAAATTCCTCCACTCTTCATTTTATTCCTTCAAGTCGTTCCGAGCTCTTTCTGAAGAGCAAACTCACCAGAGAGCTTTTCTCAGAGTCTGACAAACAGCCCAGTGAAGGCGCTTCATACACACTGTCATCCTCTAATTTCAGATGACACCTGCAGTTATTTAAGTTTCTTGATTCAGTGATAAATAAGATTCACTTAATTTTTAAGGCAAATAAATCAATAAACCGGACCCACCTACACACACCACACCTGTTACACCCCTCACGGCTAAATACGTGTTGTGCGTCATGTTTTCGCTCAAAGTCTAAATGAAACGCCTCCCATAGGTGTGTGTGTGTGTGTGTGTGTGTGTGTGTGTGTGTGTGTGTGTGTGTGTGTGTGTGTGTGTGTCTGTGTGTGTGTGTGTGTTTAAGAGGTTGCAGGGGGCTTCACTGCAAGAACAACAGACACACATATATTCACGCGCGCCAGCAAATTGTCCACACAGACGAAGCGTGCGCACAAACAAACAAACCTCAGCGGAGTAACCAAACTAGAAAACACACACACACGCACACACACATGCACACAGACACAACCACGCACACACACACACTTTAGATTTATAAGCGCTAAACTGTGGCTGCAGTGCCAGTAAAACCCATTAAATCTAAAAAGCGCGACAGTCTGAACTGAAGCTACAATGATGTATTACTTCACCTGTTAGACAGAGAAAAAATGGATTTGATGTAAAAATAGATCAGCATTAACTCGATTACCAAACACCGTATAGCTACTGCTACTATAACTATTAGTTATTGTTATACTACTACTACGACTACTACTGCTACTGCTACTACTACCACTGCTAATAATAATAATAATAATAATAATAATAATAATAACTAACATGTTATCATCATCATCATTATTATTATTATTATTATAATTATTGGTAGTAATAATCTTTGTATTAGTGGTATTACTACTGTTGCTGTATGCATGTGAGTAAGCGGTGAGTGTCTATAGGGTCCCGGTTTAATCTCTGAACTCGTTCTGCTTTGTGGCCTGTGATGCGTCTTTAAACATCTTTAAACAGCCCAGGTTACTTTATTAAGACAGGAATAGAATCTTTCGCATCAGTATTTTGTTCATCAAACATCTCCGAATGGACATTTTCACCCCCTCAATAATGCGCGTTTATTAAATGTCTGCGGATGTGTCTGAATTCTTCTCCTCTCCACTTTTCTTTGTGTAACCAGAGCGCGTAACATCATCAAAATAGATCAGCACTCCCTCAAAATAGACACAGATCAGCTTTCTTTGACCCTTGAACTTTGGCCAATACATAAATGTGAAACAATCATGTCCGCTTTGCGCACAGATGTTGCTTTAGAGAGATATTGATTTGATCGTTTTTAGTTGACAACAAAAAAGAAACTCGACGGGATAAATAATAATAAAATAAATAATAATCCGATTTCCGTCTGCTCTGTTCTGTAAAGTGAAACTGTGATTTCCTGAGCAGCGCTGGTCACTTTCAGTCCGGTACAGATCTAGTCTGTGTGTTAAACACGTCCAGGTAATTTACCGCGATCTGAAAACGCGCACAGTCCATCATCCTCCTCCACCTGAATCGGGCTTATGCGCCCATCCGCACTCCAAACGAGCCAGCACTTCAACCCAACAATCTAGAAAAAAGCATTCTGTAAAATAAAATTCTGTAAACGTTTGGATTTAATTCTTCTTCTTATTATTCTTATTATTACTATTATTGTTATTATTATGCGTCTCTAAATATTACTCTAAGGTGTTTGCTAGTAAAATATTCTCTGTCTCTCTTTCTTTCTCTCTCTCTCTCTCGCTCTCTCTCTCTCTCTCTCTCATGTGTATATATATATATATATATATATATATATATATATATATATATACCGTATATAATCTAACTAAGTAACTTCAGGCAGGTGGGTGCTGTTAGCACAGGTGTAATCTCGCTACATTTAGTTAGTTTATTTAAATAGACATCTTTCTATTTCTAATAAGCCTCATTATCTAAAGAGTTTTATAGGTGTGTTTTGTAGGATGAGCTAATGTGAGCCATCGCGAAAACATTGGGAGTCACGGGCTGCTGTTATATTACAGTGAAACAGAACAACTGTATAAACGATTGTGTTGTAGTTTCAGGCCTATCTTTGAATAATATCCAGTCCCTGTTTAAGTGAGAGAGATACGGCGATCAGAAGCGCCGTCTATCAGCCGTGAATACCCGCGATGTTTGGACTGCAATGCTCGCTCGCGGAGAGAAAAAAAGCAGCTCTGTTTGTTGCTATTTTAAAGTTGTTTAGAGGAATCGATGGCATAAATGTGAAATGTTCATCACACGCTTTAAATAAACAGATATCGGTCTGCTGAAACGCTGCAGCTCAAAAACCTCTCAGCGCGCGATTGAGTTCACGCAGGTTTGAGGTTTTAATGCAGCACCGGCGCCGCCTTGTGGACACAGGGGGAGCTGCACGCGCGGACTGTCTGCGCTCGCGCGCATCTGACTCACTCAGTATAGGGCTTTATGGAGGCCGATGACCACTGAGCTTAATGAGGTGTGATAGACGGTCAGGTTGATCTGCAAGACTGAGACGGACAACCGCCGTCATGGTGTAGTAAAATAACGAGCGTAAACACTTTAGATTCAGGTGAAAGTGTAACTATGTAGGGCTGTATAAAATACCTTTCAACGAATAACGACTTGATTTCATCAGTATTGCTGGAAAACAAACTGGAGGATCAGAATCAAAGTCCAGTGAAAAGGTCTCGATCGACGTTTCGATTTTATGTGCTTCGTAGACCGTGGTATTTTTAAAATTAAAATGGTTGTACAAAAATGTTAGTATTCAGTGGTGTAGCGTGCCTCGAGTTTGCCAACATGCCTTTCTAACAGATTAAGCGCGCGGTAATTCGTTCAAAGTCATTTGAATCCGAAATCCAATATTAACTCATGTTGTTTTACCTGCATTTAATTCTCAGTATTAAAGATACAGAGAAAGAAAACAAGACTACATCGTTACTATAGAACAGTCCACATACCGCGAAGACCTGAGACTTCAATGTTTATTCAGACACCGCGATGAGTGTGGAGTCACCATCAGTATTTTCAGCCTATAACGAAAAACAATCTAAATATTATTTCTCTGAAAAACGAATTTCCTAAACAAATGTGAACGAATGAAAGACGTTAGTGGACGTTAAATGAACCTTTATTAGGAACAAACATTCACAAACGAACACAATGTTCAGGAGAGGCAAACATCCATCCGGCGAAATCAACAGACATCACGACAATAATAATAATAATAATAATAATAATAATAATAATAATAATAATATTAATAATGGTGGTGGTGATTCATTAAAATCATTACGAGTAACTGAATTATCATCATTATTAGTAGTATTAGTACCGAAGGAAGGTCTTTTCTGATGTGTAGGCTGTAGCGATGTAGATGTGACACTAATTCACGGGACTGAGAATAACCGTAATGAATGAACCTCTTAAACAGACACTCTGGTGTGACGAAATATCAGCTGTGTACGAATGGTTCAGATTCTGGACACATCCAACGACGGCATCTCAGGTCTGCCTGAACTCTGGAGCCGATCCTCAGATTAAAGAGATCTTCCGCCTCAGATCTGCATGAAACCAGCCAAGTCAGGCGGCGAATTCGCCCAAACAGACACAGGTTTAATAACCCTCTTATTAGATGTAATCTGGCCGTTAACGAGCTGTGATATTTCAGTAATAAAGAGTGTTATTTTGATCTGAAACAGACACAGCAATGAGCAGTGATGAACTTCCTAACGGACTAAAAGATCTAAAAGCCTTTAGATGCTGAACAGAGCGTCGCCTTCTTCAGTCTTTGGCGCCACCGTGTGGTGCATTGTTACTATAACACTGAATACTGCTGGTCCTCTTCATCATCCTTCATTCAGCAGAAAGGTCTACAAAAGCCCTCAGCGTTTTTACTGCATCTCCTTTAGAGCACAGTCTCCATCTGAGGACCTCATGCGCTTCATATTCAGAAAGGTATAAAAGGGAAACCGAAAGAGTAGCTAACCGCGTTAAAGGGGACTTTTTTTTCTGCAGAACTCAGTCATTAAGATGTAAATGTAACTAAAGGGGGGTGTAAAATGCTCCATTCTAAAGAAACGTACCAAGTCAACATCGTTTCAATAGTGATAGGAACCAGATGCCCGAAGAGTTTCATGCCTCTCACAGAAAGACGCTGCAGTTTTACGAATACTCTCCTTCATGAGACAGTTTTGCGGTAGTTTGAGATTAAGTTTTGGCCTAAAATACAGATTTTGTAAATCTATTAATGGCGGAGAGGTTCATGCATGGCACTGAAAGACAAACTAGAACCCAAAGAAAACGTATACATCGTCAGAACACACGTGTAGGTTCACTTGTGGTTTCGGATAGTAAATAAAATGGATGTAATTGCTTTGAGCACATGGCGACTTATGGTTCATGTCAGCAGCACTGTAAAGAAAGTCCGAGTGTACAGTGAACCATTTCACTGTGAGTGACTGTTTACATCCCGGCGCTTGAAATATGCAGGTGTTTTGAAACACTGGTGGAAATGCTCTTTAACAACATTCACCAGATTAAATGAGATATTTTTGTATTCATGGGACGATAAGACTGCAAATCCTGGGCTTTAGGCCGCAACAACGGAGGGACCGTGTAAGGGGTGAGATGATGATTCTGTGGCTTTTATGTAGAAATTGACTGCAGATGGAACTTATGAAGGGTGTCACTCAAAACGACACAAACGTCTATCCGAGGAGACAATCTTGCGTGTACTTCTCTATAAACGCTGAAGAGGCTGCAGGCTTAACAAGATGAAAGCAGATTTTTGCAGCTAACTCAAATTATAATGCTGTAATTTCAGACCTGATCATGTTAAAATAATAATAATAATAATAATAATAATAATAATAATAATAATACATTAATTAGTGTTGACAGTATATAAGAGTGTGTAAGGACTCGAGGACAGTGTTTGGAATATTATCTTTTCAGACATGAGCGTCTTTTATGTGCAATTGTTGGCAAACGACGACGGATGGCTATTGCGTTAATTATTAGTGGGCCTTTTTTGAACGTTTGATGGGTAAACATGGGTGAGGATACGTGCTCCTGCACGTGGTCCCAAATCCACTCCACGCTCTGATTTATTAGCAGTAAAAAGTGCGTGTTTTACATAAATCTGACTAAAAACGTCCACGCGGACAAAATTGTATACATACATGTACATAAATACATAAAATCGTGTACATGCATACAAATACATTTGACCACCAGAAAGCAAGTGGGGAAAAGTAAAAAAAAAGCAGTTACAGTTACAACAGCTGCCCAATTTTGATGCTATATTCATAATAATAATAATCACGCTGATGATAATAATAAGAATGATAGCAGTTAGTTACAACAGCTGCCCAAGTTTAATTACTACCACTACTAATGATAATAATAATAATGATAATGCTAACATTAATACTACTGCAGACAATAATAATGATAATAATAATAATAATGATAGCCAGTCTATTATTTAATTAATATTTAATGAGGAAATACAGTGAATGATTATATCACAGGCTTCATCAGTGCACTACATAAAAATTTAAATATATGTATTTTGAGCCAGTATGCAAAATGTGCAAGAATGCTTAAAATTCATATGCCATGAAACAGACTAAATGCTCATGATTCAAACTAATGATTTCATACTGTATATGCTGATCCTGTTTCAGACTGTAAGGATTTCTAAGTAACGTTTGAAGCTTAGCAATCACAGAGTGTTCATCCCAGGTAGAGATTTGTGCAGCACTGCATGGATTATATTTTGAACAATTTCTTGAAGACATTCTTGTTTTTGGTCTTTTCTTTGTTTCCACTCTCCTGTTGGTTCAACGGGGGAAGGGTTGAGGGGAGGGAGGGAGGCTTGCTCCTCTGCAGACCTCTCAAAGACCCTGAAAATCAACAAAACAGCTCAGATGAAGGCACCCAATCCTAAAATTCATGCTATTCACCAGTTATAATGTTCATACACCAGTGAAATGATACCAAAAACATGGCTCAGAAAAAAGCTGGCCCAGCAACTTAGCAACATTTTATTCAGAATGTCCTTGTCGAAAATGAAACAAATAGAATGTTAGGTGAATTTACTTTTCTTGTAATTTCTTGCCTTTCAGTCATTTCAAACATCAAGTCTGTGATACTTGGTGGCTTTGCTCACTAAGAGATTTGGTGGCTAATATTTGGTGGCTTGCTCACTCAGAGATTATTCATCTTTATCAGGACCGGGTTCTTTTGGAACAATTTCTGTTTGTCATGATATTTTGACACAGTAGCTGACAAAAAAAGGACCAAAGGTTTTATTCTGGAAACAACAATATGGAAAGCTGAAAAAAATTATTAGATTAATTGGAATGTAGCTGCTTTTAAAATTTTAATAAAATCTTGTTGCAGACCCTGATAAACTGACATCGGTATAAAAACAACAACCTAGTGTTTACTCCATCTTAGAGTCAATGATGCATACTGCATGGAACGAGTTATGGTTCCAAATGCCAGAAAAAATTTAAGACAAATTATATAAGTTCAGGGGTTCCCTCAAAGGATTTCTTTGACTGATGCAAACCTTTATTTCTCTGAACAAAGGTGTGGGAACTGACAACAGAAGATCCAGAAGATCTATTGATGTCACCTGAGTCTCTGCCCTCTCCTCCATCTGGGTAGCGGTGCATATTGTAGTATGTGTGTGGCGGTTTGGGAGGTGGCCCCCTCTCTATTTCCAAACTCTCTGTAGAATCTGTAGTTGGTTCAGAACCGCTGATTAGTAAAGCATACATGCACACATTCACACACAAACATTATTACAGACTGTCATCAGTTCCTCACCCTGTTTCAGGACTGGCTCTCTGGTGGAGGCTTGAGTGTAAGATGTGTCAACCGACTTTGAGTCCCGCTGCTCTTCTGCCTCTTCCTTTGCTTCAGCGCTTATGTTGAATTAAAGAGTAAAGAAAATACATTCATAATATATTGTCCAAGTTAAATATTTAAAATGCACTTTAAAAAAGATGATTCTTTAAGGATTCTTTAGTAGAAACAATGAACATTCAATGATCCATTTGCAAACCTAAATGTTTCTTTGCATGGTGTTGTATATAGTCCTGTATAGAACCTTTTCAAAAACGGTTCTATATAGCACCAAGAAGAGTTCCTCTTTTGTTCCACTATCAGAAATAAAGGTTTGGAATGGTCACTGGAGCAGTACCCCTCTTGTCACTTTAATGGTGCCCTCAAGGATACAGCTCAGTACCTTTGGTCAGGGAACATAATCATGCCATAATCCATGGAAATTTCTAAGACTCTACACACCCCATCACATCTCTAGGCTTTTTATTTTATTGTTCCGTTTTAAAACATTAGGGTTTGGAAAGGTACGAATATGTACTTTTCACCTGGAAAAACTAAATGAAGGTACACGGTTCGACATTAAAAACATTGTTATACACTTGAAGGTAAATTTACACTGTACCTTGATGAATGGAAAATGTACCTGCGCATAACCTTTTTCTTTTTCTAATTTCTAATAGTGTACAAGTTTGACATCCTGACAACAGCAGAACCCTCTTGGTGCTATACAGAACCACTTTCAAAAAGGTTCTATATAGAACCATATACAGCACATTCTCCATCAATCTGAATATCCATTTCACCATGAAAATAACCATTTGAGTGTTCATAGTTCTTGCAGAACCAGTCTTTACCAAAGAACCATTGCAGAGGCATCTTTTCAAAATGTACCATTCAAATTGTCTATCTCATAGTTTCAGCAGGTTTGATAAAGGCCTGACCAGTGTGAACATTTTAGTCCCATACTGAATTATTTTAAGGAATAGATGATCGAGTTTTATTTGGTCAAACGGTATGCAGATTTCAAGCGTTACTGACTGAAATAAATGTCAGGTTTTGTAAATAAGTTTTAGAAACAAATAATATAAAACAAGACACTTATTCAAAAACTTATAAATTCTTCTTAAAGTATGTCAATAACATGAGCTCTAAAATAAAAGCAAATTTAAAGTCTTATTTAGCAGTTCCAAACAAATGAGCTCAATGAGTAAAAATGAGAATTGTTTTGACATCTTTTTTGTTTAATACATGATTTCCCAAACATCTCTGCAGAAATGACACAGAACTTAAAGTATCAAATACAATATGAAAATATGGGAAAACATGCTCTCATGCAGTTTGAAGTAGGCAAATGTAATCTTTCTCAAGCACCAGAGATGGCACAATATCATTTTTTTCTAATACCAATACTGATATTGACTTTAGAATACCAATCTCATATTTCTTCTTGAAAATCTGCTAGGCTTTAAAAGTAAAGTATCTAAAAGTTGTATATCATGTTCAAACTACTCCAACACTCTACTACCCCACAGGAAGCAACACACAACTAACATCACATCACACAATGTTACTATATGGTATTTGAGGCAAGATTTGTTCCATGATTTTCAGTCAGTAAAGCTTGAAATCTGCATAAGGTTTGACCAAATAAAATTAAATCATCTATTCCTTAAAATAATTCAGTGTGGTACTAAAATGTTCCCCAATGTGACTATATGGTATTTGAGGCTAGATTCGTTCCATGATTTTTTTTCCTCCATTATCTGAACCAGTGGTTTCTACTAATATCCAATCAATCAGTCAACCTTTATTTTGACTCGGAAGTACATTGAGGGCAACCCTCATTTTCAATGTAGCCGAGCATTTACAAAAATCAGCTCAATACTGATACCCAGTATCAGATAGGTGCCATCTCTACTAAGGGCTCACTGGTATAGAAGACTTTTACCTTGATAAATCCATGAAACTTTAATATCAGCCCATATGCCAATATGTTGGATGTATTGATGGCATCGCCCAACATGAGCAAGTGATTAACTTAATTCAGTGCTGTAAAATGTACACATTCATATTATATAGAAATGTGACTCAAAATGGCAAGTCTACATTTGTTTGTTTACCCAGTATTCACTGATGAGCTTCTTTGACCAGTGCAGCTCTGTAGCTCCTCCACCCACTGCTGCTGTTCCTCTTGAGTGGAGGCAGCAAACAGGTAGTGACTGCCATCATTAAGTCTTAAGCAGGGAAAACAAAAGAGTTAAATATTTCCTTCTACTTATTAAAGCAGTTTCACCAATCCCAGTTACTGGCGTTAGAACATCTGAATCTGGTGCTCTGGATTAATTTTAGCAATGTAAAACTTGCTTACATGACAGCATCTGTCCATAAACTTTGGGCCATGTATGTAATTCATTAAAGTAATAATGTAATAAACATAAACATTCCTTAGAAGGGAATCACACATATTTTTACCAATAAACAAATATCTTCCAGAACAAACTGATGTTGCACTGAATCCTGAAAATACTAGTAATTGGAAAGCAATGATTGTTTCCCTAATAGTGACACAAGAACGGTCATTGAACATACTCACACAAGTTTGAAAGTGTAGTTTTTTCTCCTGTAGTATGGGTTATCTTTACAAATTGCTCCAACCATAGCAATAGGGGGCCACCGAGTGCAACTCTATACAGGATTCGACATGCATGATGTAACACAAGTTTAACATTTTGTTTCTAGCACTTTTATTTGATATCTTTTGAGTGGGATTTGAAGCTTTGAATATAGACAGAAATATGCTTTGTAATCTGATATGTAACTGTGAATGTTACTCCATGCATGTCCAAAAGTTATGAAATACCTCAGAGGCAGCATCCTGGTCTTTAAACAGATTCAGTGTTTCTTCTTCCAGTTGTGCATAAACAGCCTCCCAGTGATCCACACCCTAATCCATACCAACACATAAAAGTTCCACCATGAAATCATGTTAGCTGTAATTATTTTAAAAGTATCTATAACAAAATTAGTCCTAATGTACCCAAAAGGACTTTTCAACCATCTGCATGTGGCATCAGTTGTAAAGCTTACTGTAATTCCTCCTTGTTTCAGTTTAATCTCCAGTGCTCCCTCCATTCTGACAAAATCTGCTCTCACCTAAAGAAAATGAGAGTAAAAATAGTAAAAATAATTTATGTAAACTTTTAAAAATTCTTGATAACAGAACATAAACATTCTGCTTATGTAAAATTCTTTTAATGGCTGGGTGCACAAAGTTGTGAAAGATTCACCTTGGTAGCTACAGCAGTTGATACTGGAGGATCAGTAGAAGATTCTTCAATCAATTCCTCAGTTTCCTCCGTTAATTTACTCTGAGTGGATGGAGATGGGGGAGGAGATGGTGGTAGAGGAGGGTCACTCACTGGAGAAGTAGTAATGGTAGCTTCAGCTGTCTCAGGGGTGACTACAGAAGATGGTTCAGGAGATATGGATGTTGGCAGTTCTTCCTCAATCTCCTCCTTTGGACTTGGTGATTTGACCTTCCTGGGGATGATCCTTGGCTTAAAAGTGTCAGGCGAGGAAGGTTTGTAGGCTATATCTGTTTGTCCAGGGGCATCGACTTCATCTTCAAGCATGGAAGTCTGGTTGGATTGTTTTGAGTTGGGGCTTTTGTGGGATTTGTAAACAGAACTGGCAGTAACTGATGGCAAGGGATTTTCTACCGAGTTTTGTCTTTCAGAAAAGTGAGAGGATGCAGTGGGAATCTTGGTCATGGTATCGTTAGTACTGGTGCTCCTCCTGAACACAGACGCCACTCGAGGAACCACAGAGGAATCATCACCCTTGCCACTGCTGTTTCTCTTCAAGATTGAAGACTTTGTGGAAAAGTGGGAGGTCGAAGATGAACCATCGCTTCTGCCACTGCTGTTCCTTCTCAGGATGGAGTTGGCTACTGAAGGTCGAGAGGCTGAAACAGGATGATCTGATGGCTTTCTCTTAAGAGAAGTCACACGGACAGGCTTTTTCCTGGAGCTAGTGTCACCTCCGTAAGTATCTTGCATCCTCTGCTCTCTCTGAGAGACCATAGTTCATTATGATGTTAAGTGACATTTAAACACTATTGTATTCAACTCCAAGAATATTACAACTAAATGTAAGCCTAAACCTTTGACACATGCGTTTTGATTCTCACAAATGGTTTTTCAGTATGCATTTGGAATTCCACGAAAGATGTTCTAGAACATGATTGTACTCAGTCAGTATTGCAGCAACATAGTAACGTTTCTGTAATCAGTAAATAGTAACCAGATTAAAAACTGTTAGCATGTGTTGCAGAATAGTCTCGAAGGCAGGTCAAACCAGTAAAAGGGCCATATTAAAAATTTTATCAAATCTGTGGGCCAGAGGAACAAAAAAGGTTTTATCTCATCTTTTTTGCGTTGTTGCATTTCAACAGTAAAATACAGACACTTGTAACAGACCTTGAAATATTACATTTACGCTTGAAATATTCAAAATTGAAATGTCCCCCCAGATGCTGAGTCATTAAAACCTACCTCTTTGCTTGAACTAGATACCTGGCATCCTTTTCTTTGCTTCATGAAGTTCATTAAGACTTGCTCATTTTCTCAGCTGCTGAGCTAACATTGTGTTTATATTGGTTGAACTACAGCTGAAATGCATTTTGGTCATATGACTGGTCTCAAAGACTATTGTTTGGTAAGAGAGTCAGAGCACATTACACTGTAGTGCATGCTGGGGACTGTAGTGCAGTGTATTGTGAAACGAGCTGATATTAAAAGAAAACTAAAATACTTTTGCGTGTGTGACGGGCCTGATCTTGTGTTTGACACATGGGCTCTAAAGTGTACTTTCCAACTTACAATTATACAGAAATTCAGTTAAACTAAAATTAATGCATTTGTCATATCTTCATGCTGGTAAAGAACATCTCTTTTCAAATACAGTGTTCTTGCACTGAATGCTCATAATACATGCCAGTATCAACAAAGTCATAATAAGGTTCTACAGAAAGAAACATATTATAAACTTTTCCACAGCTTTGAAGTTTTGATAAAACATTATAAATATACACCAGACACTTTTTTACATCTATGTTCATAAAATCTACTCTGTGGTGGTCCTGTCCAATGAAGAACAGGGTAAAAGGAGGCTAACAAAGTATGCAGAGAAACATATGCACTACAGTCTGTAACTGTAAAACTCTAAAGTTCCTATACAGGAAGTGTAGCTGCTAAAATGGACAATGAGTGTAGGTACAAGGAGGTGTATGGTCAGTGTAAGTATATATAAATTCACTATATATACACACACAATATAAACAATGAATTTCCAATCAAGTGGGCTACACATCTAAGCTGCTGACAATAACAAATTATGCGTATGTGATTTCAAAACTGGTTGCACATCATTTCCCTCAAATGAAATACAGTAAATATTACAAAAAACAGTTTTGAAGGGCATAGACCCATTTACCTGTGTTTTTTTCTTATGTAAGGTGTTAAATCGTTCACTCTGAGCTTGAATCATGGCTTCCAGATCCTCCTGTTTCTTCATCAGCTCCAGAACATCTGAAACAGAGTCCTTGAAGACAAAGAACAGTTTTAGAGTGGTAATCTCTTAAACTGTTAACCAAAGCACCAGCTCTTACAAACCCACACACACACACACACACACTTATAACAGTTTTGGATAAAATCATGATGTCACCACATTGTACAAAATTTCTGCTGAGAAATGTCTATGTGTCTGTCCTCACCCCATAGTCCTCTGCACTGAGTGCAGTCTCATAGGTATTCAACCAGTGTTCAGCTTGCTCTAGCTCTCTCTGAAGCTGCTGCAGCTCCAACTCCTCCTGATACATATCTCTCCTCTCGGCCCAGCCCTGCAGAACCTGCACCTCTAGCTCCTGAAGCTCTGCTAGACGATCTTCCAACTGTAAAACACATACACACACACATAATACAGATGAAAAGATGTAAACACAGCAAATTATTTAAAAAAATGCAAATGTTAACGTTCAAATACTTTAAATTTGATTGCCTTCAAAAAACAAAAAAAATAAATAGTGACAGTGGCAAAAGTTTTCACACCCTAATAAGTTAGTATGTAGTAACAGCCCCTTTCACAGATATCACAACTAGTCCGCTAGAAATCTTCCTGTTCTTGTTACAGGACTTTCCACCCACACTTCCATGCACAAACCTTCTAGTTTTGCAGTATTTCTGGGATACTGCATGCCCAGCATGTTTAATATCTAATACATAGATTTTAAATTATTTCAAATTAGGGGAGGATGAAGGCCTTTCCAAAGTCTTCAGCCTGCATTTGTTGATGTATGCATGTATTGTATCATGAATGCATGTATCATGCATTTTAAGGTACTGTTTTAGATCATTGTTGGAGAAGCCAGCCTTATTTCAGCACCGGTTTCTTGACTGACTGTGCCCCATGTGCCTTTAGTATGTCCTGATATTTAGGGGAATCCATTCTTCCACACAAAACATTTCCTGTGCCACCGGCTCCCACACAACACCAAAGCATTATAAATCCATCTCCATGAAAGGCGTTCTTTTCATTGAATTCTGCTCTTTTTTTCTCCAAATATTCCTTTTGCAATTGCTGTCAAAGCGTTCTTTTTGTACTTAATCAAAATGCCTCTGGCTTATTTATGTTCTTTTGTATACTTTGGAGGTTGTAAGATTACAGATTTCATCTAATGCAAAATAGGATTGTGTAATATTGACATAAAATGTGATGTGTCAATATGTCGGATATCACAATGACAATATGAAAAGCAATAAGGTATTACTGAATTAGTGTGCCTTTTAATGGATGTGATGTAAGTACACTTTTTTTTAACTGCAAGCACATTTTTGTGCACTGAAAACCTGTGTTTGATGCATTTTTACCAGCTTACAGTTCAGGATAAGGGACTTTTTGGGGTTGGAGGAGCCCATTGTTGTTGAGTGTTAGCACAACGTTTGAAGAGTCAGAGAAATTATTATGCACTGGAATTGTTATTTGCTCACAAGAACATAACAACTCTTGATCTGTCTAACCAGTCCTAATGAGTCAATTAAGGTCTAACACGCTAACTGATTTCTAAGGGCCTTTCAACTGGAAGTGTATCCCAATTTGCCACATTTATTTCTATTTTTAAATTGCTCAAATAAATTAAATGTGCATTTACATTTGCAGAAAAAACGTTTTCTTTAAATTGTTTGTTTCAGAGGTTATGAGCTTTTCCACAGACCCTGTGTATCCTTGTTCAAGAAGGATTAATTTGTGTTTTTTTCAACCTAAAATTTCATACCAATTAAAAAGGTCTGTGTAATGTTATATTGTTTGAAGTTGTTTTTATACCTCTTGACTCATGAAGTTTCCTTCGTGTATTAGATGTCTCCCTTCATTTTTCACCGTCTCTGACTTAACAAGCTGCCGGTCAATCTGGGTATGACACTCCTCGTGCCTTTTGATTAGCTGTCTCAGGTCTTTGACCTCACCTCTAAGTCCCTCCCCTGTCACCAGAGACAACGACTCTTTGAGCCATGCCCTGTGGAGACATCAAGAATATTTGACAGATCTGATGGCATATAACATTCCAAAATTATGAGTGTAAAAAAATGACAGTGACTTGCATGAGCTCTCTCCAGTCTGTAAGATATCTCTGGACAGCCTCAGCCTGCCGCAGCCTGTGTTTACGATGGCTGGCCTTCTCTAGGAGACTTGCCCAGCTTTCCTCCACATCTTGCAGGGTATCAGACACACTCACCCTCACCTGGGGAGACCGTCCGACCAGAGCCCTACCCTCTTCCTGTCGGCGCTGCACGTCCTTCTCTATTACAGCCAAATCTCTCTGGAGAAAAGAAATTGCAGGAAACTGACCTATGCATGGTTCAACCACAAAAGCATTCTTTCATAGCAATTTGCTAGGTTGGACAGGCTTTACAGAACATCAGCAAAACGCTAAAAAGTTTTTGGTATGTAAACTTTGTTCAAATTAATAATTTCAAATCATATTTATTTTGTATTTACATGAAAAGTCACACTGTTAGGAGTCTATCCTGAGTAGAAGAGAAAAAGTACCTCAAAATTTCGACTATCTCCAAATAATTACTTATTTTCCAAAATTTTTGATTTAGCATTATGCAATACTATGAAAAAGACATTTCAAGATAGAATTTTTTAAAAATCTGACATAGTACATTAATATTTCAAGATACAGAGTGTTAATTTAGAAAAAGATAAGCTATTTTGATAAATCATCCCATTATTACATTAAATTAAACATTTGTAAAGACAACTCATTAGTAACATGTTTGACAGGTGTTTGAAATTTACAAAAAACAGAGAACAAAAAAAACAAAGCCAGGCAACTCTTTTGTCCTCTACTTGGCAGGAATGGGCTTCCCTAGAAAATGAGTGTTAGTCACAGGAAAAGGCACTGATTTCTAAGTGGAGTTTGCTTGTTTGAGGATAATTGAAGTTCACATTGTTAGAAGAATAGGGAATAGTAGGTTGCTCTCTCTGTTATCATGCCATTTATAAGTCCAGATCAGTGATGCTGATGGTATCTTTACTTAATTACTTTAAAAAATCATCATTGCCCTTTTTGAGCCATCAAACAAAAACTGAATAAAAACTAACTGAACCCAACAAAGACTGAGGTTGGTCCCAGCTGTCGAAAAGGTCAAGGCATTAAGGCAAAAAGAACAACTCTTCAGAGGTAATATGGACTTTGCCCCCCAAAGCTATTAGCCTACAAATTGATCAGGATTTACTTTCACATAATACACTATTAAGACACAAAAGTAAGTTAAAGGCAAGAGACTAATTGAGCTATTTGATCTTAAAGAAAAAACTGTCAACTGGCTAGATAGTGCCAGTAACTAGTAATATTTAGCTGTCTGTAAACACTAATCAAAACTGTCCTGTAAGTTCTACACACACTTGTGGCTCTTTTAGTCAATGATAACACTGAAGAACAGAGAACAGAGGGGACTAATGGCAGATCAGTGCTGATGGCTATTCAGTACCTCAAGGCCTTCATGCTGTCGAATCAGAGCCTGGACACTTAGCAGGTCATGCTCCTGCTCCTCTGAGTCCAACACCACCTCCTTCTCACTTATCCAGCTCCTCAGCTCATCCAAGTCATGGTCAAACTGGTGAACCTCACGAGCTGATCTCAGATTCTGTGGAAACATCATCGACAAAAGTCAACAGAACCTTACTGAAATTTTAACATTGCTAATAGTGGATTAGCAGTTCAGGAACAAAACCTTCAGACAACTAGTTTCACAGCTTGCATACAGTGATTCAAGATTTTCATTTAAAATAGATTACAAGAAGTAGTTGTTTCTGTTTATAAATCCAAACACAACATTCATAGTCATTCATAAATTTCTTGAACAATTACCTCTGCTCGTGTTTTCACAGCTTTGTTTAGGTCCTCCCATAAATTCAGTAGTGCCTTCTCTCTTTGATGAACTTCTGAGGATTTCACCTTTTCTTTCAGCTTTTGGACTGTAGTGAGTTTGTTCTGACCCAAACTGTTGACCTCACCTGCAAAATCCTCAAATTTTTTCTGCAGTGCCTAACAAGAAAATTCAAAAACACACACTCTTATGATATCTCCACAATTCATTATTGACTATAATTCCCCATTGCGTTTTTTCTTTGATGGTTCACTCATATGTATCTTCACAAAGAATGTCTACACTTGTCTTATTTACATACATTTTACAATTCTATTTTGAACTCTCCTTTTCTCTCTGTTTTTATGAGTCATAATTACATGAAAATTTACCTCCACATCATCCAGATCTTGTCCGTATTCATCTGACTCAGCAAGGGTCTTGCGAGAGAGAAGCCAGCTCTGCAGGTCTCTGGCCTCCCTCTCAAAAACATAAAGATTGTACTGGTCCTCCAGCAATGCACGGCGCTCAGCAGACAGCTGCAGCAGAGACGTAAATCTTTTTCCTAAGTCTGTGACACATTTGTTGACTAAGTGGCTGTAAAGAAGCATGTCCATTATTAGCATGAGTTCATTCAAGCCAGCGTGTCCAGTGGGTTTAGTTCTAGAATTCAGTACAAGTTGTGTAAAATTATGTTTGGGATATTTTTTTTTATCTGCCTTTGTTGTGAATTAAATTATTTTCAATGCTATAGTTTGCTATAGTTTTTTGACATCAGTGCAAACTCAGTACTACCTCACCTGTTGGGATGGCCAGACTTCTCCAGTTCAACTCCGGTCTTTTGCAATGACTCCACTTTTCCAAGGTGGTTTTCCAACTCTAGGTCTACTGTGTCCAGCTTCCTAAGTAGTGTCCCTGTGGCCTCCTCACTTTTACCATAGTCTCTGGACTCAAGCACAGGAATCAGTTCATCCATCCACAGCTCCAGCTCAGAAATCTATAGAGAAAGGAATATGGAATTGAAAGTCCATTTTATCTGGAATTTATAAGTGGCCAACACAAGACTCATCGCTGACTTGTGTTGTAGTAACTGTACAGAAAGACAGTATAACATTTTAAATACAGCTAAAAATACAGCTAAAAGCAGTTGTACTAATTGATCCCCACATGTGTTCTTTCACACACATTTTTATTGGTGATTTTTTATCATTTTTTTCAAAGGATGTAACAATATGGGAATTCTAGGCCAAAGACAATAGCTAATAATTTTAATGTACATATCTGATATTGGTACCAATATGTAAACAGTCATAAAATGTAAAAACCTGGACTGTATCTACCTAGATTAGAATTACAGAGAAATATCAAATTTTTATTTAAATAGAGCTACAAATGCAGTTTAATGAATAAAATGAAAAAAATAATTAGCTCAATACCTCATTGTTATGTAAATACAATGCATAATTTGCTTTAACAGGACTATAAAATGTTCAGAAACAAATTACTTCCATGGTGGCAATTTGCACTGATTTTTTGTATTCCATGGAAAAACAACAGTGTAAAAGTTAAACTGAATAAAACTGAACCCCTTTAGACATTTTTATTGTTTATTTATGCTAACCAAATGTGTCAAAATCATCAAACTTGTTTTTTCTACCCATCAAACATAACATCAGCATCAGTTTAGCCATTTGAGTAGCTTCTGCATCTCACTAAATGGGACCTGTGGTTGTTAGCTTCACGTTTTGAGTTAAAACCAAGGCTATGATTAGAGCTGTAAGTAAAATCATAGCACATAGCAGATTTTGAAGTTTAGCTTAGTTAAAAAAAGTCATGTTTTTTGGTCTTTTGTGCTATCTATGACATTTTCTATCACACTTGCTTAGACATGAGCAAATTAATATTTACTTACTACTAAGCTTAATGTTAAAACTAGTTAATGTTAAAACTCATTTTGTCATTTAGTTTGCCTAACTGAACTTAGTAAACACTTACAACTAGCCTACAATTGTACTTATGTATAGCTGGTGCAACCAGCCCCTGGAGGACAATACATATGTCATTATCTACCAGTTAAATCTAAACAATGCCATTTTTTCACGCAATTACGTTCCAATTCTGATATGATTTCAATATTATCATGCACCCCTAATTTATATAGTACAAATATTTATTAGAAGCATTTATGAAGTCAGGGAAAATCATAATTCATTAATGATACAAATTGGAGGAGTTCTCAAACCTCTGAAAGAAAGGTCTGGATTTTCAGTGCTTCTTGTAGGAGTCGGCCCCTAACTGCAGACTCTTTCTTTAAAGTGTCAAAGAGCTCCCTTAGCTCAGCCAGTCTCCCGCTGATCTCCTGTGATGCAAAGTGCCTGCCTCTCACCAAGTTCTGTCCTGCATCCAGTACAGCATGCACCAGAGGGGTACGGCCTTCAATTTCTTGCATTATCACCTGAAGAGTAAAGCACACTCATAACATTTGAAATTCGATCAAAACATCTTTTGTGTATAATCGAGATACCAAGGACAACTGTGTTCATTGATTTACTGTCAGTAGTACACAATGTTATATGGTGTGTGGCAGAAGAAATACTAAAGTTTATTTGTATTTACAAGATGACATAATTTATTTAATCTACAGTAGTGTGTAAAATTGTGAGTTGGTTTGATAACTGATTGAAAATCTAGTTTTTATAAATACATTTTTTAAGTAACAGATTTTATACATTTATGTAGTATTTTGCTTACTGTAATCTTCATCACATTATTAGCAGTGAATACTGAGGCATTTCCACACAATAAAATACTGTTTCAGCAGCAACTCAGTTAACTCACTGACCTGGTGCTTTTTGAGCATGGCTTGTGTGCTCTGCAGGGAAGTGCCCAAGTCTTTTGATCCTGTGGCCTGTAGCTTGTCCTGAATCCATGCCAGTTCATCCTCTATGTCTCTGTAGAACTGGTACAGCAGCTGCCATGACTCCAATGTCTCTCTACGAGTCTGGAGTGGCTCGGCCAGACCATTGTACCTGCGGAAAAAAGCGGTAAAGGTAACATCTGTAGAAAAATCTATTTCATATTCCTGTGTTTGCATTTTGATTGTATTTTTATTGTCATCGAATCTTCCTCTCAAAGATCAAATGATATAAATACAGTAAAAGACTGTACACCTATTGACTGTGTGCCAAACCCGTTGTTGGATCTCCCCAGCCAGGAAGTTGCCTTGGGAGCTAAAGTCTTTGGCTGTGTCAACTAGACCCTGAACCTTCTCCAGATGTCCATCCACCACTTCCTCCAACTCCTGTAGAGCCTTCAGCAGTCTGCTGACTGAGGCCAGGTCCTCCCCACAATCTTCTTTGCTCATTTCAACTTCCACGGAATCCAGCCACTCTGCAACATCATCCAGAGAGCGCTGGAATTGCAAAGCCTGCAGGGAAAGGAGAAATATATTAGGATGATAATACAAGGCAGTTTTTGGTTTTATTTAACTAAAGCACTGCACCCATGCTAAAACATAATCTACACTGGAAGCACAACATGGGCTGACATGGCAACATATTTTGAGTTCAATATATTTTTGATTCTGAGGTCCAGACTAATTTGATTCTTTAGGTTTTAAAAATGTCACAGAACTCTATGCAACACTTAGCTATGTGCATTGCTAGTGCAATGCATACTTAATCAAATCCAGGTTAAATGTAAACATTTATCCCTTGGCAAATTTTTCTTAGCAATTACCTGCCAGTACCAATATGATTTCGATATTTTCATGACTTTCTATTCTGAGATCCAGATTTGATTTGATTCATATTTTGTGTTAAAACTAGCGTGTTTGTTCATGGGTGCATGAGTGACATAAGCCACTCCCCCTTGCCCCTACACTTTCCTCTGATAGGACATACCCATATACCTAGTTTTAATCATGTATACAGTATCTCACAAAAGTGAGTACACCCCTCACATTTCTGCAAATATTTTACTATATTTTTTCATGGGACAACACTATAGAAATGAGACGTGGATATAACTTAAAGTAGTCAGTGTACGGCTTGTATAGCAGTATAGATTTACTGTCCTCTGAAAATAACACGACATAGCTATTTATTTCTAAATAGCTGGCAACACAAGTGAGTACACCTCACAGTGAACATTTCCAAATTGTCCCTAATTGTGTTGTTGTCCTTCCCTGGTGTCATGTGACTCGTTAGAGTTACAAGGTTCCAGGTGTGAATGGAGAGCAGGGCTGTTAAATTTGGTGTTTTGCGTACAATTCTCTCATACTGTCCACTGGATATTCAACATAGCACCTCATATCAAAGAACTCTCTGAGGATGTGAAAAATAGAACTGTTGCTCTCCACAAAGATGGCTTAGGCTATAAGAAGAATGCTAACACCCTGAAACTGAGATATAGCATTGTGGCCAAGGCCATTCAGTGTTTTTTCAGGACAGTTTTCCACTACAAACAGGCCTCGCCAGGATCGACCAAAGAAGTTGAGTCCATGTGCTCACTTCATATCCAGAGGTTGGTTTAAAAAAATAGATGCATGAGTGCTGCTGGCATAGCTGCAGAGGCTGAAGAAGTTGGAGGTCAGCCTGTCAGTGCTCAGAACATATGCTGCACAATACATTGACTCGGTCTGCATGGCCGTCATCCCAGAAGGAAGCCTCTTCTGAAGCTGACGCACAAGAAAGCCTGAAAACAGTTTGCTGAAGACAAGCTGTCCAAGACTACTGGAACCATGTCCTGTGGTCTGACAAGATAAACTTGTTTGGCTCAGATGGTGTCCAGCATGTGTGGTGTCGCCCTGGTGAGGAGTACCAAGACAACTGTCTCTTGCCTACAGTCAAGCATGGTGGTGGAAGCATCATAGTTTGGAGCTGCATGAGTGCTGCCGGAACTGGGGAGCTGCGGTTCATTGAGGGAAACATGAATTCCAACACATACTGTGACACTCTGCAGCAGAGAATTCAGAAACTCTGCTGCATTGCAGTTTTTTAACTCGATAACGACCCCAAACACACTTCCAAGATGACAACTGCCTTGCTGAAGGTAAAGGTGATGGACTGTCCAACTATGTCTCCAGACCTAAACCCAATTGAGCACCTGTGGGGAAACTTCAGGCAGAATGAGGTTAGGCACACAGTGTCTAACATCCACCAGCTCCGTGATGTCGTCATGGAGGAGTGGAAGAGAATTTCGGTAGCAACCTGTCCAGCTCTGGTGAATTCCATGTCCAAGAGGGTTAAGGGAGTGCTAGATAATAATGGTGGTCACACAAAATATTGTCACTTTGAGCACAATTGGGAGATGTTCACTGTGAGGTGTACTCATTTGTTTTACCAGCTATGTTAATGGCTATGTGTAGAGTTATTTTCAGAGGACAGTAAATCTATACAAGCTATACAAGCTGTACACAGACTACTTTAAGCTATATCCAAGTTTCATTTCTATAGTGTTGTCCTATGAAAAGATATAGTAAAATATTTGCAGAAATGTGAGGGGTGTACTACTCACTTTTGTGAGATACTGTGCATATATATATATATATATATATATATATATATATATATATATATATATATAGACACACACACATATATGATCATACTTGACCCAACTGCACCATACTGGACTAGAATAATGCAGCAGCATAGAACTACACAAAACAGTACTGTGCCTTTCTTTACATTTTTGAAAAACATTCTAAACATTCTAAATTTTTCTGTACCTGATATGCTTCTTGTAAACGTGTCTTCTTCTCCTTGCAGTTGAGTAAAAGTTGTTCCCAGCCATCAGTGAGATCTTTCATTTTGGGTTTAATCTTGCCCTTGGCTGGGTGACCAGCAGCTAACATCATCTCACCTTCCTGTGGTTCAAACCATTAACTTTTGAGATTTGTGACACTGAAGCCTTTCTCACTGTTCTCTAGTTTACATTACACTTTCACTTATTTTTGGTTCCCTGGACATAGTACCTTAGTGAGGGCTTCCACAGAGTTGCAGTTGGCCAGAACTTCAGCCTCAAAGCTTTGGTGTTTCAGTAGCTTGGCCTGTAAATTGATGGGGTCTCTCCAGTTTTCATCTTGAGCCACTGATTTCTTCTCATTCAACCATGAACATACCTTAATGAGAGATTGAAGACATCAACAAGGATTTAAACATATAAGAACTGTATGATTAAAACTATGCAACAATATACAGTGTGTATAATGTCAAATGTTAATGCTATATGAGCAAAATGCTGAATACTACAGTAAACCTGAGAGCATCATTCAGTGAAGGTATTCTATCTGAGTATCCTTCTCAAACATTAGCAGCTAGTTTCTTTGTTGACATACCTCATAACTAGCTTCTAAGAATTTTTGTAGCTGGAACGATTCCTCCAAAGCTTTTTGTCGTGCTTTGCTCATCTCCACCAATTTTCCCTTTCTGGAAGAAAACAGTTTAAGTAAGCTTATAGTCATACTGAAGCATTAACTTAGCTTTAGCCTGTGTTGTATCCTTAAAATTGGCTTATGGCTCACCTGAGCTGAACAGCCTTGTCCTTTCTTCTGATGTTGTCTGAGTCATAATGTTTTTTCTGTGTCAGCTGCTGAGCATATCTCTCCACCTCCTCCACCTGCTCTAGCTGAGCTTCTATAGAGTTCTCAAAAAGAGCATGCTTCCTCTGAAGAGCCTCCACCTCTGATAGGGAGTCCTGAAAAAACAAAAGCATATCTAATATCAAACTCTACACTTCCCTTTGGTGTACAATAGTTTTGATATTCCCAAAATGTCCATAAAATAAAAGCTGTGACTTGAAGGTCCATTATTTCTGGAATTCTATAGTTACACCACATAAACATAATGTCAGCTCAGTAGTTGGCTCACTAAGGATCAATAATTAATATTTTCTAACTTGTTCTCCATATTTTTTGAGTAAAGCCAATCTAATACCAGGTTGGCATTGATTGATACTCAAGATTTCAATATCGATTGCTATTTAATAGAGCACGTACCCCAAGATCTTTGTTGGCCAGAAAAGCTTCCATATTGCTCAATAAAATCTCACTTTGTTCCACATGGCCAAGGAATATCTATACAAAGTCACATGTTGATTTAAAAAAAAAGAAAACAGAATTAGCAAATGTATCTTTTTTTGACTTCTTAATTCTCTTACATTTCAAATGTTTTATAAAATACCTGCAGGTCCAGTGCCTGGTTCAGTATGGTCTTTCTTTCTTTCCATGCTTGAATGAGCCCATCTTTAGCATCTTCAAGTTTGTTTAAGGCTTTTTTTATTTCTGCTGTATCACTATGGCCAGACTTCACTAGATTCTGCCCAAAATGATTCACCGAATCGATCCGCTCACCGCGTGCATCTATCTCTGTCTACAATCAGACAAGCCGTGATTGTTAGGAAAAGTATTATTAGCTTGCAGGATTCATAGGATTTTTTCTCCCCTACAAGAAGAAGTTGAAAAGTTGCAGAACCAATACTGCTATATCCATTAACAATTTATTAAACAGAAAAATCACGATTGTTACCTCACATAAACATACTAATTAATTAAACTGGAAGAGTGGGAAATTTTACCTTCCAATCTTGATGCTCCACTATAAAGCTCTCTGCTTCAGCTTTACTCTTGGGCAGCCCCTTCTTCCCCATTTCAGCAGTCTGCTTCAGTGTCCAGTCCAACAGCAGACGCTGATTAGCCTTAAACAGCTGGAACTGGTGAGACTCCTGTAAATGCTCCTTTCTACAATGACGCATATCAAAGTCAAACTATAACAGTTCCGCAAGGTGAAGCTTTGTCATAAACTGTACAAAGTGTCAACACACCTTAATTTTACTTCCTTGTCCAGCTTCATTAAAGTGGTATTAACATCTCTCTGTTTCTTGCTGAGCTTGTCAGAAAGGTCAGAAAGAGTCCTTAGTCGATCTTTGGTCGCTCTCTCTAGAACCTGCTTTCACAAATTAGAACACAATCCTTAAAAGCAGCTATGGTAATTTGCAGGAAAACAATGCAAAGTGCTCCTTCCACCGAATGATAATATCCTCATTTGAAGTCAGAGTTTCTCCACCCCCACTGAGTACAGCTTGAGCAAAAGCCACTCTGGCCGATCCTTAGTGACTTCACAGCTGTCCAGAACCTCCATAAAGCCAACTGAAAGTCTTACAAGGTCTCACCAAACTCCTCCCATGTTCTGGATTTTGCTTCAGCCACAGCCGCTCCTGCCTTTATAAGCCATCCAACTACGCCTAGCGGTTCCACAATGGAGGTTTTGAACAGGGTCAAAATCGGACTCCATGTCCCTTCCTCCTCTGGAAAATTAGAAAAGTTCTCCCCAAATGTGGGAGTTAAAATCATTCTGAAGAGAGGCCTCTGCAAGTCATTCCCAGCACACCCTCACTATTTGTTTGAGTCTACCAGGTCTGACCACCAGCCTTCTCTACCATCTGATACAAATGACCGCTAGATAGTGATCAGTTGACAGCTCATCTCAGCATCTCTCTTCATCTGAGTGTCCAGAACATGGTCCCAAGTCAGGTGAAACAACAACAAAGTCTATCACTGACTTTTGAGCCAATCAGTTTGTTATGGACAATCCATGACTAGCACAGAAGTTCAAAAACAATTCACCATTCAAGTTTAAATCTGGGAGGCTCTTCTTCCCACTGCTTCCAGGTTCCCCAGTTAACGCCATGAGCATTCAAGTGTTCGAGCAAGACTATGGAGTCTGTAGGCGAGACCTTTCCACCCAACTTGCTTCAAGAAGGCCACATATTTTAAACTGTTGTTGGTGCATAAGCAACACCCAGCAACTTTAATTTGCACTGAAGCATTCTCTTGTCCACTGAGTAAGTTATGTCCATATACTCTGCATTGAGTCAAGCTTGTTCAAGGGTGTGCATTGTCTCTACTCCTGTTCGTAATATTCATGGACAGGTTGTCATGGTGTAGCCAAGGTCAGCAAGCAATTTTGTCTGCTGTTTGAGTGATGGAGATCGGCCACAGGCTGGGACAGGAGTCAGCAGTAATGCAGTCTCAATACTAGACTGTGGTGGTAAAGAGGGAACTGAGCCATAAGACAAAGCTCTCTGTTTACTGGTTGGTCTACATTCAAACCCTCTCCTATGGTCATGAGCTTTAGGTATGAGATTGAAAGAATGAGATTGCGCATACAAGCGGCAAATGAGCTTTCTTCACAGTTTGGCGGGCACTCTACTTGACAGAGTTAGGAACTTAGTCAACTGGGAGGAGCTCAAAGTAGAGTCGCTACTCCTCCACATTGAGAGGATTAGGATACCCCCTGGCCTTACTAGGCCTGGCCTACAGGGATGAGACCCCAAGGTCATCCTAGGACGTGCTGTAAGGATTATATCTCTGTCTGGAAGCAGCTTGCAGGGGACAGGGAATCCCTCTTGAGATTCTCAGCTTTCCCCACTGCTACCATGACCCTTTTATTAAGTGGTTTAAGAGAATGAAGATGGCGGTTAGGGAACCAGCCTCATGACCGGAAGGTCGCCGGTTTGATCCCCAGAGCCGACAGCACATGACTGAGGTGTCCTTGAGCAAGACGCCTAAACCCCAACTGCTCCCCGGGCGCTGCGGATTGGGCTGCCCACTGCTCCGGACAAGTGTGCTCACTGCCCCCTAGTGCGTGTGTGTGTGTGTGCTCACTAGGGTGTATGTGGTGTTTCACTTCATGGATGGGTTAAATGCGGAGGTGAAATTTCCCAGTTGTGGGACTAATAAGGGTCACTTAATCTTAATCTTAATATATTGCAACAATACACAGTACACTCACATCGCCTCTTTCCTGGATAACTCTGGCTTCCCGTTCCATCTCCTCATGTCTGCGCATGAGGTTCTCCACACTCTCCACATCCTCTCCACAGCCTTGACCTTGAAGCAACAGCATCTGAAGCACCAAAAAATAAACAACTTCAACATCAAAGGGTAAAAAATGGTGGTCAACACCATGTGCAAAAGTTCTCTTAGTCTTAAGCATATGGTGCTACGCTATTTTTTTTTTCAAGTAAATATATTCAAATATATTAATTTCCTTATTTATATAAATAAGGAAATTTTAAAGACAGCATTACCTTTTCACTTGCCCTTTCTCTGACTTCCTCAAGGTCACGGATCAATGAGTGGACCTCCAGTGCTGCTTTTAGTTTCTTCTTATAGCTGCTCAGGTTCCCATGGAAATTATTCCACCTGCAAATAATCATGAATGTACATTATTGTGTATTGTACTATTTTTTCATTCATTAACAGTCAAATTAGCATTTTGTGAAGTATTGCTTTTAACAAAAATTACGAAGGAGAAAGTGAGATAAACCTCTCATTGAGCTGCTGCCTGCGCTTCTTCACAGTGGCCAGTTCATCGTTGTTCTGCCTCTCTAGGCGAGCAGCCAGGCTGTTAATGGCCTTGATATGGGCATCATCTACAATCACAATCTGTAAGGAGATTAATTCTTTAAAACTCATAATAATTAAATTTAATGATATCACAGCTCACACTGGAGTATCACTGAGTAACTGGTAACTCATAAAAGAATAATCAATCCAACTTTCATTCATTACTACTGGACATGCTGGTACTATGACAGTACTTCTGTGATGTAGAAATACTTTCACCTTACCCCAAGGCTGGAGCTTCTGAACTCACTCAGCTTTTTCAGTATTTGCAGACCATGTTCATAGTCCTCACCAAGATCCCCCACATTTATCATTACCTCCTACAAACAAGACATGCAGGGAAATGCTACCTCATTTTACACTCTCACACTATTACTATAGAGAGTTTGAGAATGTAGCTAGTAATTTTAATGAACAAGCATGATTATAAGGTTCTAATTTTTTACCTTCTGTCGGATCCAAACTTCAACCTGCTCTACTTTTTGAAGGAACTCTAGAAAGTCACGGTTGTCTTCCAAAACTTTCCCTCGGGCAGAAACGGCTTGTTTTAGAGCCTCCCAGTGAGAGATCAGAGCAGAGACACTCTGTCGCACCTCCCTGGACTTGGGATGACGAAGGGAAACCAGTTCATCTCCTGTCTAATGGAGTGAAGAAAAGCAAGGTTATGAAAGTGTTCTAATGTACAATAAAGTAAAAAATATTCTAATTCCACACAGTAAGGCATCATGCAACAGGACTCACCTGCTGAACAGATTCAATGATCTTGCCATGGGCCAGAATCTCTGCCTCGAAAACCTGATGCTTCTGCAGTAGCTTCATTTTGGTATGTAGGTTGCTCAGGTCCATCTTGGAATCCTCTTGCAGCTTCTGCATGCGTTCTGATATCCATTCCTCAGCCTGCAGCACAAATAGTAGCAGATTATCAGTATCAAAACCTATTTTTTTAATTTTAAAATGAAATCACAAATACACATGTAGTCTCAAATATCCACAAATAAATACAAAGAAATGTGTTTTGACTGATTACTGAATTCATGTCTGAGTTGTTTGGTATACCTCAGATGCATTCCTGTTGAAGATACAAAGAAGCCGTGAAGTCTCAAGCTCCTCCTTGCGTTTTGTTGACAGATCTTTGACGCGCTCCCTCCTGTCTCTGAGAGATTTGAATTTGTTCTTAATGTGGTTGGCTTTCTCTCTTGTCACCTCCCCTTTCCTCAAACTGTCAGCTGACTCCTGAAGAGCAACCATCTACAAACAAGCAGATCATCACTATTACTTTTAAGCACTCTTAAAGCAATTTTGATACTTCACGGTTTAGGCTAAAGTAACATAATTAGGGTTGTTGTAGCATTAGAAACACAGAATTAAACTTCATGTAGTGCTGATTCTTGTGTAAGCTTTAAAAAAAAAAATAAAACACAGAATAAATAATTTTGAATCAGTGACAAAATACACTCTCAAAGCACCAACCATAAACTTTAGAATTCCATACAATAACCATGGCTTGAATAATACAGGGCCAACCTTATCTTCCTGACTAGCAAGCAGTTTTTCAAAGGCTTCATGACGTTTGATTAGAGTGTCTGTCTCATCCACTGTTGCTCCCAAATCACTGTTTTTCAAGTGAACCTGCAAAATAAAAGATTGCTCTTCATGATGTGCAGTTCTACAGTCTCATCAAAGTAAAGACATGCTGACCTCAAAAGTCAAATGAAAAGACATTTTTGTACCAGCCTCAGTTCCCCTAAACAATTCAAAGTAAGACTGAACGGCCTGTTCTGCCTTTCTCATTGAGCTCATCAAAGCAATAGATACCCTAAAACTGATAGGACTAGTTAGATTGGTTAGACTGGAACAAAATGATAGTTTTCAAGTCTAAAGAACTGGTAACCATGTTACCACATATGGAATACAATGTGCTCCACATCATCAGGCGCTGTACTTTTTACAAGCTACATTTAAAAGATATACATTTCTTATATACATTACATATTCATTATTTTTACTGGAAATACTACAATTTCATGTAGACTATGACTATGTATAACTTGTTATATAAATCGTGTTCCCAAAAGCTTGTTCCACATTCCAACCTCTTGGGAGTTGGTGATCTTTTCCATGTGATCAATGTCTCTGTAGAACACCTGCTCCTGATAGGTGTTCTCTAGCCATTTCTGCTTCGATTCCCAATTATCTGTCAGTCTTTCTCTCCCATCTTGCAAAGCTCTCAGTTTTTCTTGAACCTGATGATAAAAAGGCACTTTTATGTTGTACGCATTTGATGCATTGAATATTTTTTATGCCTATTCTTTTACAAGTTTCATCACTTCCACTTTACATAGGTATTGGGCATAGTGAATGCTTACAATCACAGATTGTAGTTCATCTGTTTCTCTGAATCGTTTCTTAGCTACTCTTCACCCCATTCATCAATGGTCAGGACCACACTAGTGACATAGTGGTAGTGCGTGTGTGTGTCTGTACTGCACATAGTGGATCACACAGCGGTATTGCTCAGTGTCAGTGTTAGACTGAAAATAGTGAACCCACCATCTGCAAGGTTCAGCATGGGAGACCGATATAGTGCCTTATAAGCAGTGGGAGATGGCAGGAGGTCCATGACGGCATGAACCCCTGCAGGTATAGGGATACTCACAAACCCCTGGCTGGCTACTATACAGTTGGAGTTTGCCCTGATAGATGAGAGGGTCACATCAATATGAATTAAAATTGCAAGGAGGAAAACTCTGATTGTTGTATGTGCTCATGCACCAAACAACAGTTTGGAGAATGTGGCCTTCTTTGGAGTGAGGTGGCAGGGTTCTGGAGAGAGTTCCAACTGAACTTTATATTCTTGCTGGGAGATTTCACTGCACATGTTGACAATGACTGGGAAGCCTGGAGGGGCTGATTGTGAAGAATGACCTGCCTGATCTAAACCCAATGGTGAATTGTTACTGGACTTCTGTATTAGTCATGGATTGTCCATAATGAACACAAGGATAAGTGTACTTGGTAACAGAGCTCTTTGGGTCAAAGATCAATGATCTACTTTGTTGTCGTTTCATTTGACTTGGGACAATATATTCTGGACACTTAGGTGAAGAGAAGTGCTAAGCTGTCAACTGATCACCATCTGGTCAGTCAGACCTGGTAGGCCCTGGCAAACAATGTGGGTGTACTGGGAACTACTGCCAGAGGCTCCTTTTGAGAATTCTTTTAACTCACACCATCAGGAGAACTTTTCTCATGTGCTGGAGAAGGTAGCTTTTCTCCCTTGTGCAGGTTGTTGATGGGGCATGAGAGCTTGCCAACCCAGTCTACATTTGTTTTGTGGACTTAAAGAAGGCATATAAATATAAAAATCATGAATATACATGTAGTCTCAAATATCCACAAATAAATGCAAAGAAATGTGTTTTGACTGATTACTGAATTCATCTCTGAGTTGTTCAGCTAGGTATACCTTGGATGCATCCCTGTTGAAGATACAAAGAAGCCGCGAAGTCTCAAGTTCCACTTTGCGTTTCATTGACAGATCTGTGATGCACTCCCTCCTGTCTCTGAGAATTTGTTCAAAGCTTTCAGAGACCATGTTCCCTGATACATTCTGTGGGATGTCCTTCGGGAGTACGGGGTGCTGGGGCCACAACTCCAGGCCATTCAGTCTCTGTACACTCAGAGTGAGAGCTGTGTCTGTATACCTGACAAGTCAAGCTCTTTCAATGTGGGTGTTGGACACTGCCAAGGTTGTGCATTGTCTCCACTCCTGTTTGTGATATTTATGGACAGGGTGGCAAGGTGTAGCCAAAGTAAAGACGGCATTCTGTGTGGAGGCCAGAGGGTGGCATCTCTGCTTCTTGCAGATGATCTTGTCCTTTTGGCTCCATCACATGAATCCCTCCAACATGCACTGAGCAGTTTGCAAGTGAGTGTTTAACAGCTGTCATGCAGATCAGCACCTGAGCTTTGGGTAATGACTGAAAGAATTAGATCGCAGATACATGGGGCAAAAATAAGCTTTCTTTGCAGGGTGCTACACTTTACTTGATAGGGTGAGAAGCTCAGTCATCTGGTAGGAACTCAAAATAGAGCCATTACTCCTCTACATTGGGAGGAGCCAGCTGAGATGGTTTGGGCATCTGATTAGGCTGCCCACTGACCGTCGCCTGTTGGAGGTTTACAAGGCATGGCTGACTGGGAAGAGACCCCAAGGCTGTGACAGGATCGACTGGAATTATATCTCCAAGTTGTTCTGGGAGCGGCTCGGAATCCCACAGAATGAATTGGAGGACGTTGCAGGGGAAAGGGTTCTCTGGGAATCTCTGCCTTTCCTATTGCTCCCAGGACCTTATATGGATCAAGCAGTGAATGAATGAAAGATGTATAACACAGGTAGGTGGGTCTGAGTGGACAGTAAGTGTACACAGTAGTGATGTGAGTTATTTACTTGTACCAGCACAACAAACATCCCACTACCACATCAGTGTTACTGCAGTGCTGAGAATGATTCACCACTCACACATTATCTGCTCAGTGGTGGTCCTGTGAAGGTTCTGACCATGACAAGAAAGGCTAACAACTGATGCAAAGAAAGAGATGGGCTACAGTTGGTGACTTTAGAACTACAACAAGTGTTCAGTGTACATAAGATGGTTTTCTATTTGATGACATTGGTATTCTCTTCATCACAAGTATCTGCATTTCCATATGCTTCTCAGAAAACAGTACCTTCGTAAGGAAATTCTAACATAACTAAAGATAGTTGAAAAACACAGATGGATTAAAAAGTGTTCCTATTGGATAATCACCTCCCTAGCATTATAACTGTCCTGCTCCTGTAGGTGTTGGCCCATAGCTTCAGCATGGGCATAAGTCTCTTCACGGGCTACAATCTCAGCCCACAGTTGTTGATGCTGGAAAAGCTGCAGGTCACATGTGGCCACATCACGAATGGACTCCTCTGCCTTCATTCCACTCAGTACTTGAGCACACCACAGAGAATAGTCCTGCACCTGAGTTACCAGGGTGAAAAGTGTCAATGAAACTGATCAATACCTCTACAAAGATCACAAGTAGTGTGAGTGTGTGTCTGTATGTAAATAAATACTGTATTGAGGAAGAGGTAACGCTGTTTGGAAAGTCGCAACTCCTCCTCCCTCTTCTCCATTTGCATCCGGAGTCTCTCCCAGCTCTCAACCACCTCCTGCTGCTGTTCCTGCATCTTACCTTTCAGTTGTGGGGAGCATAAATCTAGAATGGAGTCTGCAGCATCCAAGAGCTCCTGCAGCTGAGAAAACACCAGACAAACCAGAAACCATAGAGGTTGTATCAACACCACTTGATGACAGCACCACTGTCAGCACCACTTCCAGTCTAGAAGACTCATTGCACCTTACCATAATTGCTTTCTCTTGGATTACTAAGCAGCCATGAATATATTATATGTGACTCTTAAGCTTATCAGAACTCCAGGCATTTTTAAAAGGGTAAAAATGTGAAAGTTCTGAGTACCTGCTGCTCATTTCCAGCTAGCTCATGCACCAAAGCATCATGCTTCCTTAGCTGCAACACCACACCTTGAATGTCTTTGGCGACATCATCAGGAATGCTTTTGTACCTATCCTGTTGGATTTTAGATAAGCAGAAGGTCAGCACACTCGCAGAACAGTTTGATGCAGCTTTAAATGTGAGTTAGGCAGCCATTTTGTGATTTTGACTGTTTTTAGCTACAATAGCTTCTTTTTATCTCCTCTGGTTGAGAGTATTTCATGCACATTGTTGATGCCTCTTCTCACTAGATGATTTACTTTATACCTTTTGTTTTGTACCATCTCCATGTCTCTGGTTATATTGACTGACTTTTCTTTTTGCTTATGATCCTTCTGAACTTGTTTTTTGCAAGCTTTGTTCTCCTTCCTTATTTGTCGTTTGCTCTGGGTTTCTGCTTTTTAACTTTACCTCCTTTTCTGCTGTGAGCTCTCTTCTCATGGTCCTGCACCTTTGGCTGCTTCTTTGTTGGGGGTGTCTTTATTCATTTTAAAGTTGCTGGCTGCCAGTTCTTGAACAGTAAGGTTGCTTCCTTGGCGTTCTTTGGCAGGTTGAGTAACATGGCAAGGTGAATAGTTGGAAAGATTCTTAACAGAGCTTTGAATAGACTTCTGGTTATTCTAATTGGCTTGTCTTCCTATTCTTGATACTAGATAAAGGTTTACCACGGTTTTTACTGGATGTCTATTGTTTTTTCTCTTCCTTTTTTGCTATGGTGAAACTACGGCTGGTTTACTGATTTGTCATTGCTGGGCTATGGGATTTTCTTACACAACAGCACAAGTACACCGTTTTACCTTTTATCATCACCTATACTCTGCTATGTACATGTTATGCTGGTAACCTGGCATCACTCTTTACCCTCGCTATATCCACCGTTACTCTAGAACTCGACTAACTGTCTACTACACATCAGAAACTGATATTCCTGCTATGTGGACAAATGGACAGGACCAACAAATTAACAGCCTTTCCACTCAGCCATTCAACTTTGTTGTCCTTCGCTCTCTGGCTCACTTCACTTCACTGCCCACACCAAACAACTCCAGAACTTCTAACAGACTCAAACTTGCGGTGCTCAGACAAAGCTTTTAAACTAAATGACCTTATTGTCCAGAACAGATTTAACATATTTTTTCTTTCTGAAGCATGGCAGAAATCTGAATATTGGCTCCATTTCAATATGATGCTACTTAATGCCTATATTTATCTAGCTAAGCCTAGGTCCCACAGAAAAGGTGGTGGCCTGGCTGTTGTCTTTAATAGTGCACTCAAAATTAACCATTGTGAATTCCATGAAGTTACATCTTTTGAATTTCTGAAACTGGTTGGTTCAAATTCTGTAATGTTTCTCATAATTTACCTCCCAAATCCTGTTCAAACTCTCTTTCTGTCAGAGCTTAGGCAATTACACACTAGTCAGTCTAGCCAGCTGTGTGCCCAGCTATGATTGTGCTTGGGGATTTTGATATCCATGCTGACACTGACAGTTCATCGTCAACTCAGCATTTGCCTGTGCTTAACTGTTTTAGTCTCATACAACATGTTGTCCTCCCACCCGTTCACACGGTCTCACACGGTCTCACACTTAATGTGCTCTACTGTTTTGCTCTTGTTGGTGTTTCTGACCACAAGCTCATTGAAGCTACAGTTAACATTTTATTCTCTTGCCCTTGTATTATACAGCACCCTCCACAATTATTGGCACCCCTCATTAAGATGTGTTAAAAGCCTTAAAATAAATTCAATTTTTATTTCAGAAGCATAATCTCACACTGAAAATAAACCTTTAACACAAGTGAATAAAAAAATAAAAAATAAACAAATAAACCCCTGACTAAGAAATCATCATTTTTCATAAATTCACCAGTTCCACAATTATTGGCACCCCTAACAATTCCTAGAAAATAAATGTAATTGAAGCATTTCTGTCATTTCTACTGTAGTTTATAAAGTTGATCAGAGTATCCAGGAACCTTTAATTAGTAATTCATCACTTCCTGTTTCCCTGGGGTATAAATATGAGCCTATTTCTCTTATCCACTCTTCAACATGGGAAAGACAAGAGAACACACCATTCAAGTAAGGCAGATGTGTGTCGACCTTCATAAGTCAGGCAATGGCTACAAGAAAATAACCACTCGCCTACACCTGCCCATATCTACAGTCAGAGGAATCATCAAGAAGTTTAAAACAACTGGAACAGTGGCAAACAAGCCTGGATGAGGACGCAAGTTCATCTTGCCACCAAGCACAGTGAGGAGGACGGTAAGAGAAGTAAAAAGTTCTCCAAAGCTCACTGTTAGAGAATTGCATCAAAGAGTAGTATCTTGGGGTCACAAAGTCTCCATAACAACCATCAGGTGCTATCTACATGCCAAGAAGCTGTTTGGGAGGCATGCACAGAAAAAACCTTTTCTCACTTACAACCATAAACGTAAACGTCTGGAGTTTGCTAAGCGGTACTGGGACTTCAACTGGGACTGTATGCTTTGTTCAGATGAGACCAAGATAGAGCTTTTTGGCAACAAACACTCTAAGTGGGTCTGGCGTAATACAAAAGATGAGCATGCGAAAAAGCACCTCATACCCACTATGAAGTATGGGGGAGGATTGGTGATGCTATGGGCCTTTTTCCTTTTCCACAAGCCCCAGGAACCTTGTTAGGGTGAATGGCATCATTAACTCTTTGAAATACCAGGACATTTTAAATCAATATCTTTTGGCCTCTGCCCGAAAGCTGAAGATGGGTCGTCACTGGGTCTTTCAGCAAGATAATGACCCTAAACAAATGGCCAAATCTACACAAAAATGGTTCACCAGACACAAAATCAAGCTCCTCCCATGGCCATCTCAGTCCCCAGACCTCAACCCAATTGAAAACCTGTGGGGTGAGCTAAAGAGGAGAGTGCATAGGAGAGGACTCTGATGATTTAGAGAGCTTGTGCAAAGAGGAATGGTTGAAGATCCCTCTCTCTGTATTCTCCCATTTTGTGAAATGCTATAGGAGAAGATTAAGTGCTGTCTTGTTGGCAAAAGGGGGTTGTACAAAGTATTAACATCAGGGACGGCAATAATTGTGGCACAGATGATTTCATGTAAAATAATTATTTATTATTTTAATATATATTATTTAGAATTAATTATAATTTTTTTGCATTGTTGTCCTATATTATTTAGAAAAAAATAAAATAAAATTATTAGAAGCCTAAGAACACATCTTAATGAGGGGTACCAATAATTGTGGAGGGTGTAGTGACCACCCTGAAGACTACACTGGTTCCTTCTGGTCATGGTTTACCCCTGAACTCCATGCTTTGGAAGCCACAGGCAGGTGTTTAGAGTGGCTTTATAAGAAAAATGGTCTTACTGTTTGTGCATTAGCATACTCGGATCACATGCTTAGATAGAGAGCTGCTTTAAATGCTGCCCATTCACTATATATTTCATCTGTCATTAATGATATTAATGAAATAGGTTTCTCTATTAATAAACTTCTCCACCCCCTCTCCTACCCCTGTCTGCCCTGTGTTTCATAGTCCTTCATAGATTTTTCACAAATAAGTAAAATTCACCAACATTTCCTCTCAACCTCCTCAACATCTGTCTATAGTAACATCCCTCTTAACTCACCTGCTAAACCTCTGTCTTTTTTCCTATTGAACCTGTTCTCATTTCTGAGTTAACTGTCAAATCTATCTGTCAGCCTGTTTAGCCGAGCTCCTGCACCCATATTGCCCTGCCCAAACACTTATGTAGTCTGACACAAGTCATTTATCTGTACCAAAATTTAGACTGGTCACTGTTAGAGGCAGATCTTTCAGTGTCATGGCCCCCAAAACATGGAACACATACTGCAATCTCTTTGTGACTGTCCCTCCCTTTCCTCCTTCAAAGCTCAGCCTAAAACATACCTCTTTTCTCAGCACAGCATTACTCACTGAAGGCTTTTTCTTTGTTTGTTTTCCCTGCCTCTGTAAAGTGACTATATAAACTGACTTTTATAATTGCATATTTAAGTATTATAACATATTGTACATAAGTACTATTGGGTTTCAGTACCTCTATGTGTCCCAGAGCATCAGTCAAGTCTTTGTAGACTTTGTGACATTCCTCAGATTTGTGCAAGTTCTCCTTACGATCTTTGGCCAAATTCTGCAGCTCATCCCATGATTCACTGAAAAAACAATAAAGACCAAGCTGTAATTTCATAAAAGAGCTAGTGGCACATAACAAAAACACAACTGGATGAGCGAGAAATCTGACCGGCTCCCTCTGCATTGAAGCCAGGTTAGATCAGGAGTCACAACCCAAATGTTAAGAAGAGACATGTCCTTTCAACAAAAGTCAAACAACCTTGGAAGTCACAACATTTAATGTCCAGTATGTGATACTGTCCCAGTATTGGCTAAAAATATGAACGAAAACACGGACTTACTTTGCTCTAGAGCAGCTTATTGTAAAATGTCTCTAAACGTTCAGCTGTTTTACAAGTCGCTTCTTGTTCGAATTTTTCCGTTCCACATTAAATTCTGACTGAGACATCAAATGTAAATGCAGCACCATTTAAGGTGGAACGAGAAAATTCAAAAATTCATCATCACAACTATAGTGTATGACAGTCTCTCTTGCAGATTTAACATACCAGGAAACCAACTGCACTGCTTATAAATGCAAATAAGCCCGTTTGTCTTCGAGTGTTCGCACGTCCCGTCTCGCAGATATTTTACTGACACAGTGATCCCTGACTCTCTACAACGAGACCAAATCCGAAGTTAGAAAATCAATAAAGCAAACGGGTAGGACGGCTGTAATGTGCAGACTGGACATCCATTATCACTGAAGAGTTGAGTAGCATTAGCGTCTCATGTGCTCCAAACATGCACAGTGAATGAGAGCCTTCCAGTTCACTTACCACATCACGTCCATTTGTTTTATTAAAAAAAGATATTGGAAGTAAATTCATTGTGGACTATTATAGATACTTTGCTTTAAAAGTACCAAGTTGTCACACAGAAAAATAAATCCTCTATAGAAAAAAAGATGCATCAAGATGCATCGATAATTGCTTTATAATCGCAGCGCAATCCTCTGAATCGTAATCGAATCGAATCGTGAGGTGCCAAGAGATTCCCACCCCTAGCAGACATTATATGTGGCTTTTTTACATTGTGTCATGTAACAGTGTTTGCAAAAGGAAAACATTACTACCATCAGAGAAGCAAGCAAAGTACAGTACTGTGTAAAAACCAGAGACCACACTTTTACTGATTTTCCAGTCAAAACATTAGACATGTCCTGAAAAAGTACAAGAAAATAAAAATCTGCATTTACTGGGTCCACCCTTTGTCATTTTGCACCTTTTCAGTAGACTTGTTTTCAGTTTTTCAAAGGGAATCTGCAAAAGCTTGGTTGTATCTTTTTGTATCTTTTATATCTGTATTGTTTCTGCTTATCATAGTCTAAGTAAAACACATTGAAAGATCAGTAGCATGCTATTATCTTTGTAGAATCATCATTATATTTGTAGAAGTATTTTTTTCCAAACATTTTCCAGAGAATATTACAAAAACTTATGGTGTTTAAAAATGTATGGTGTTTTTATTTTTTACCATTCATGATGTTTTCAATCAAAAACAAATCACCACCTCCAGATGATGTTATACATCCCTAAATTACTTGATAGTTACACATCTTTTCAGACTCATAGCAATGAACTGAGGTAGACATAAAAATTGCTTTTGATTATAATTCTTTATAATTTAATCCTATTTCTCAAAGATAAAAATTTTACATTCTGTTTATAGGATATTAACAATATTACAGATATCACACAGTTGTTAGAAGACTCTTTTTTTATTTTTTTCCTTTTATTTTCCTTTGACCTTACATTTATGTATACAAGTGGATTACATTGCATCTAATTTTAAATATTTCTTTTAGCCATTTAAATACATATGAAATAAAGACATTCTTGTGAACAGCTTTCAGTGGGTGGACATAGTTGGAACTTGGAGTTAAAGTGGCAGTAATGTGCACAAAAGTGGACAAATTAAACACGGATAGATTTTATATTATACTTAGTTTTGGAGGTTCTTGTGTATTTTTCTGTTAATGCTTCTTTGTTTTTGACAAAAAAACTGAATGACATTTTTATTGGCTGACGTGACTACAATTGAAAGAGCGGTCTCTGACTTTTGCACAGTACTGTATGTCAGTGGTTTGATCATAGTTGATAGCAGGCAGTTACTGTCATTGCATTGTGTTGCTATAGGATTGCTAATTAATAAATTAATAAGATTATATTGCTTCTTATTTCATAACAAAGAGCTGCTAGCCTCTGAAGGAAAACGCTATAGTTTATGGGTACAGTTATAGTTTATGCTCTCATTTGAGAATAAAATAGGCTGCTGTAGCTTTTCATTGACAATCTGTGGCAATGGATACCCTATTTTCTATAGAGCTTGCATAAAGTATTTGCTCTGGAAATGCACGTGTACCTAAGTAGCTCCTGCGTCTCCTCGATGAAGTTCCTCTCAGGATGGTTGTTTCTGATGAGACTGTGAGCAAGTTCTTTGCATATGTGCATTGTATCCCAGCCCACATCTAACTGCTTCAGGAACACCTCAAACCTCGCCTGTAGTTGCTGTCAAAACAAGTGACATTCAGACAAACCTGATACACTGAAAAGCCAAAACATTATGACCATTCACATATGATGTAAAAGCGAAACAGTAAACGGTAAAGCGAACAGTTGGTTCTAGTAGTCAACGTGCTGGATGTGAGGAGAAATGGGCAGGCATGAGGACCGGTGTGACTTTGAAAAACATAATGGCTCTGGGTCTGAGCATCTCTGAAATCGCAAAACTTATAGGGTGTTCTTTGCCAGAAGTACCTACTGACAATGATCCAAGGAGGGACAAACTACGAACTGGCAACAGTGTTGGGCACCCAAGGCTCATTAATGCATGACAACAAGAAAGGCCAATGCTCTTCTGGGAAACCCTGGGTCCAGGCATTCATGACATGTTTGACATGTGCCACCTACCTAAACTTTGTTGCCAAACATTGTTGCAGATACCACAGGGTACCTTCAGAGGTCTTGTAGAGTCCATGCTTCTGGAGTTTTGGCGGAATGTGGTGAACTAACAAGACTATTACACAGATGGTCATAATGTTTTGGCTCATTGTATATTCTGCTAATGCTGCTCAAGTAACTCTCAACAGAAATACTACTGATCAAATAAAATGCTCATAACTGCTTTTAGTATTACAGCCACACAAAATAGCATTATAGCTACTTCTTTTGTACGTTTGTTATGACCAACTATCTCACCAGTACATTCTCATAGTCGGAGCCATAGTCGTCAGAGGAGGCAATCAGATGCTGCTGAGCTATCCACTCTTCCAGGTCTGAGGACTCACGTTTATATTCATGCAAATAGAGGGTCTCCTGGAGCCTTTGGTCTCTGTTATATCACAGTGTAGCAAGTGGATACTTTTATGTAATGTTAACAATGTGATGGGACACTTTAAATGATGCAGATATTTTCATTTACCTCACTGTAGCTGAGTGCTGTAATTCACTTAGCTGAGATCTAATGTGGCTATAGTTTCTCTTCACTTCCTCTAAGCCCCAAGCACGCACAGCCTGGTCTACAATGGACTTGAGTTCATCCACCTGGGCAGCTAGCACCTCAATCTGACCCTCTACACCCTGCATGCATAAATCAGTGTCCAATGTTAGAATTACCCTCAACACAGCATGAACATATTAACCATATTACAAAAGTGATTAGAATCTTACAGCTTTGTACACACCTGGTGCTGCTTCATAAGACTCTGTGTGACCAATTCATTTTTTCCATAGTCAGAACTGACCAAGGCTGATGTTTCAGATAGGCGGTTTTCCAACTCTGCGCAGTCAAGCAAGATCTGCAAATAATTATTTATATTTACCTCATATTTCACCACAATGTACACAGAGATACCATTTCTCTCCAGGGTTTTACCTGTTCCCGCACGACTGCTTTGTTGAGATGGGCTGAACGTTTTTCACAGGCATCCTCTAGCTCCTCCCACTCTGCAGATAAGTGGTCACACCTCTGCCGCACCTCCTGGCCATCCCATTGGCTGGACCTGGCCATGGCCTGCCCTCTGTCTAGCACACGCTGAAGATATTGGCTATGGGCATTCACTTCTGCTTGCAGCTCCTAGCAGGGTACAGAAGAGCCATAAACATAATTATATAATTATAGTTCATTCAGAATGATAGTTGATTCACTTTATTATTCTTTGAATAAACCCAGACTGGAAAGATTTCTTGGCCAACACATGGAAATTAGTACATCTTCACAGACAAATAATTCATTAAAAAAGTCATTGTACACTCATTGTACACACATAAACACACTGTCACTGAAGACAGTCCAAAACAAAATAAAATACTTTTTCATCTGATCTTACCCAAACAAAAAAAAACAACGAAACAGAATGATGAGGAAATTTTCATGCGCTCAACAGCTTGATGTAATCATATCTAAGATTCTACCTTGTGTTTCTGTAGGAGGTTGATGGCTCCAGAAAGGGATTTGCCATAGCTACTGGTATCTGCTAAAGGGTAATGTTCAGATATCCATGTAAGCTCCAAGTCTACATCATGGTAAAAGCTATAGAGGGCCACATCTACTTCCAGCTGGCTTCTGCGATGATCCAGAGGCTTCTGTAGAGACTTAAACCTGACAAATAAAACAAGTGACCAAATGAGACTCACATGTTGAGATTAACTGCCACACATAATAAGTACACCTTACTTTAAATGTCACCCAAGTTTAAAATGGTTTAAAATGTGTTTTAAAAAGTACTCTTGAATGGCTTAGAGTTCACATTTTTCTATTGAAAACACAGACTTGCTTAGTATATCTGTAAAACTCTATTTGTAGGGCACTATGTAGTACAAATGAGCTTGGCGGTCCAATCACCACTCCCTGGCACTGTTCTAGTAGATGATCACATGCTACAGCAGTAGATTTGCATGCTACAGTTTCACCACAGCATGCAGGATGATGGGAAAAAGCGTGGGGTTTAGAAACAGGGCACTGTGTAATTTGTCATATTGAAAAAATGAGGAATATAAAAATTCAATCTGTGGCCTGTCATAGGAGCTCACAGTTTCAGGTAGGTGTCTGTCTCGTGGAGGATTCTCTGTGAGTCAAAGTGGTTTGTGGCCAGGTGTTTGGCACGGGTGACAATGGAGTTGATTTTGTCTGCCAATTCCTGAGCTTCCTGCTCCAGTTGCTTGTGTTCCTTGAGGAGCTGTCGACTTGAGCGTAGGTCATTGCCTCTTGGTGCATACTGCAGCATCCGCTGAATTTCCTCAATTTTCACTTTGGCATCCTGAAAAGCAGCATTTTTTGGTCAGAAGACAGGAATACTCAGAGGAAATTCCTAAAAAAATCCACCTAAAATATAGATTTTGGCTATAGCCTTGATTTATTGTTGCTTAGCTTGTTTATATTAAGACAAAAAGGTCCTGATTCATCAAGCTTGTCATAATGCATCGTGTGAATCTAAATTGGATCCTATTTTAGTGTTTTAAAGTCAGAAAAGATTTTATCATAGAAAGTTGGTTAAAAACAAATTGGTGACAAAACAACAGTAAATATGAAAATACTATGTTTGGCGTGCGCGGCCTCGGGGGCGGGTGCATGCCACACCATGCTTTTTGGCTGGAATTTTCCTTCGAGGCATATTGTACTGATGCTTAGCTGCAGTTCAGACTTACCTGAAGTAGCTCCATTAGTTGTTCCTGTTGGCCAGCCTGTCTCAGTTTGTCTCCTCTTTCTGCCATCTTCCTCTGGAGCTCGCTCCACCGATTGCGTACCAGACGAGATTTCCTCTGAATACTCTGACTGTTGCAGTGATGCTCAGCTGCCATCTCTTCTCCTGCCTGGTCATATGAACCAAACACAATAAATAACATTCAGGGCTATGTTTCTTAAAAGCACTGTAGCATAAGATTCATATACACTGGTCATCAAATGGCACATAGTAGTTAGACAGCACACCACTGGACCGCTAGATTGCCTCCAGGTACTCAGAGGTAGAAAGTCAGGTAGGGAGAGATTTGGTGTGATGAAAAGTGTGTGGTGTTGAACTTTAAGGTGGAAGTTGACTGTCATCCTCTGCCAGGTTTCATTGTTTGTTTTAGGGAATTTGTCCAAGTTTTCCATATTTACACTTCTGAATAAAACCGATGGGCTTGTGCTCTCTGTACAAGAGGTCCAGACAATGGTACAGTGCCTGAAGCTGTGGAGGTAAGTTGGCTTTCCCCCCAGTAACCCTCAATCACCTTAGCTTTGTATATGCTAATAATCACGTTATCTGCACACACTTAGGTTTGGGGTTCTGACTGAGTATACTGCAAAGTTTAAGAATCCTAGACTAAAGCAGTTATTAGTCGTTAAACCCCTAACAGTTGGGGGCTCATCCCAGCGTTTTTGTTAATGGTAAGTGTTGAGATAGCTAAAGAACTGGAATGGTCAAAAAAGAAATGGCCTTGGCTGGCTTAAAGTGTGTTATTGGGAAAAGCACTGGAGGTGTGTGCTGTGACAGTTGATGTTAACCAGTTGAGGGAAAATAAATTGGCAAGCAGTCTTGGCAGGTTTAGATCTCTTCGCTGTAAGCAGGATGCTACATACATGGACATTTCTGAGCAACTGGAAGAGTCATTTGATAGCTGGCTAGCAGCTTGTGAAATATTTTTATTTTAGATTTAGGGCAGCTTATGTTGATGGAGCAGTTCAAGGCCAGTATACCAAAACATCTAGAAACTACCCTTAATGACCAAGGGCTGCACCATTTAATTTCTCTACCCTGAGGAGGACTGACAAGTTGTATCAATCTTATGCTGAGGTTTTGCATCACTATAGTGACAGGAGGCCTGGCCATATAAAATTAGGTTGTCCAGTTTTTGCTAATACGGAGAGGAATTTGGAATAAGGAATTTGTTTTCTGTGGTACTATCGCTGTCTCACCAGAAGAAGAGGCAGTGCCAGTAACCATATTAAGGGATACTGGTGCTGCTCTGCCTTTATTACTGGATAGAGTCTGTCTGCTTTAGCGAAGGGAAGTCAGTTTGAAACTCTTCCATTGTACAACATTTATCTTAAGTCTAGCGTGTTGAATGGCACTGTTGGAGTGGTCCTGTTTCTGCAAGTAGAGGGAGAGTTTCCTTTCAGGTAATGACTTGGCTGGGTCTCAATAGTGTTTGACTCCCATTGTGAAACAGGGGCCTTGTGAGATACCAGAGACAGTAGCTTTAAAAACAGAATAGGGATTTTCAGCTTGTGTGGTGACATGTTCAAAATCTAGGGCCTCAGCAGTCCAGGACAGTGCTTGTAAAACAGTAAGACTTTTAAGGAGACTGACTGGACAGTTAGATTCACTTACCTGTTCTTGGGAGGCACTAATAGCAAAGCAGAGGCAGGACCCTTCTGTTGAACCATTAACAGTGAGACCTAAGATAACTAAGGTACAAGCCATTTTGGATTTCCCAGTTCCGCAAACTAATCATCAGTTAATGGGAATGTTGGGGATGTGTGGTTTTTATCGCAGCTCCGTAACCAATTTTGAGCAATAACTGCCCTCTTAACCAGTCTCTTGAAAAAAGGGGTTAAGCTTCAGGGTGATGGATGATGTGAAGGACATGTCAGGGAAAGATAACATACATGCTGATGCATTGTCAGATATATGAAAAATCTGGCTTTGAGACAGAAGTCATATGAAAAACTTTTTCTTGATATAGGCTAACCGGTAGCAAAATACAGTTTCTAGTTTTAAAGAAACTGAATATAATTGCCAGCAGCTGTTTTCTAAGGAACATTAACAAAATCGTTAAAAAGTAAAAAAAAACAGTAGTAAACTGCTAACAATACTCTGCCAGCTTCACTGCTGATAACTTTGATTATATTAATTCTGAGCACCCAGTCACAAACCAGAGTAAAGTGTTATTGCTATTGTGTTTTTACTCTGTTCTCTGATGCAGCATACCTCGATCAGTCTGTCCAGACGAACTTGATTGGCTTGCATTTCTTTCTCAGCTGCCTCATGCTTTTTAAGTTTGCGGAGGATGTTGGTAGGGTCTCTGTATGACTCATCCTCAGCAATTTTAAATTTCTCCTCCATCCAAAGAAGCAGCTCCTCTGCATTTCTGTAAAACTCCTGCCATAGAGAACAAGATGCTATAAATCTACAATCTTCTTCCTTATGATATTTGTGTTTTTATGTACCAGGAACAGCTGTATATGTAATATTTACACTACTATTTTCCTTTGTCCTTTGATCCCTAAGAATTAAACAGGCTGTTATAGTTACTGTGCCTTTAAGACTGATGTAAGTGTGTAAGGAGGTTTTTAAATTTTAAGAGTATTTACAAAGCACATCATACTCTTATTTCAAAAGAAGCAAGGACATTTGTTTTTTAATAAGGTGGGCCCTTTGACTTGAAAAACTTATTATCTAGCGTTATAATCAGTTTTCTCTCTTTTGTTCATTGGTTAATTACAAAGTACAGCTAATTTCATAAATCTGACTCATGTCATACCCAATAATACCTGGTATTTTGTGGAGGCAAGCAGCTCCAGTCTTCTCTGTTTACAATTTTCTTTGAGCTTCCTGTTTCGTTCTTCAATGGCCCGAGATCGCTGCTGAATCCTAAGAAAAAATAAACATTGTGGAAACATTGAAAACAATCAAATAAAAATGGCAAAAAGGGGGAAGTTGAATGCATGGTCATCCTTACTGTTGGGATGCAAAGTGACGTTTGTCAATGAGCTCTTGGCTCCTGTTTTGAAAGGTGCTGATCTGCTGGTCAAGAGCTCCAAGCAAACCTTCCAGTTCCTCTTGTCGGCTAAGCAAACTGCGAACGCTGTCCACAGAGTCCTGGCCACAAATACCATCAACATCATTAAACAATTAAGTGTCAGAACAGCATAAAGCTTAGTGAAAATAATCATTCTTATTTCCACAGCTACATTTCCAGCAATCACCTATAAATCAAATGCTGTAACTCCTTGTGAAAGGAAAACTCACCCCAAGGTCTTTGATTTTTAGTCTGGCTTCATGACTGGATATTGTTGCATCTATTCGATCTGCTTCCATGTTCAGTTTCTGGAGTTCAAGTCCTTGTTGCAGCCTCCTGTTTCGACTGGACCACAGTTTGTCCAGCTTGCTCCATTCTTGGTTTAACTTTGCCAGTGTTTGCTGGACATCTTTAATGACTTTGTCCCCAGACGATGCTTCCAAAGACTCGCCCAGCTTCTCCATGGTTCTCAACCTGAAAGAAAAAAACACAGGTAAAACCATATAGTTAACTTTACAAATATACACTTTATAGCCAGACGCATGTGGATACCTTTCCTAATTATTTAGTTCAGGTGTTTCAGCCACACCCATTGCTAAAAGGTGTATAAAATCAAGCACACAGCCATACAATCTCCATAGACAAGCATTTGTAGTAGAACGGTTCATACTGACAAGCTCATTGAGTTTAAATGTGGCACTGTAATAAGATGCCACCTTGGCCACAAGTCAGTTCACAAGCAAATGATCGTGATGCACAGTGCCAAGTGTTGGGCAGAGGGATGTAACTGCCACTGAACTCTTGTGCAAAGTGTGTTCTCTGGATGATGCCAGAAGTACCGTTTGGTGGAGGAGGGATAACGGTCTAGGGCTGTTTTTCAAAGTTTAGTCTAGTTCTCTTAGTTTCAACAAGGGTAATGTTAATGCTACAGTATACAAGACATTTTACACAATTATATGGTTCGAACAGTGGCAACAGTTTGGGGAAGGCCCTTTCCTGTTTCAGCTGGAACTCCAGTGACAAACTTAGCCCTGACTTCAACCCCACTGAACACCTTTGGGATGAATTGGAATGTTGTCTGTGAACCAAGCATTCTCGTTCACCATTAGTACCTGACCTCAAAAATGCAACCACTGCAATCTTAATCTTTAAGAGCTTTCAAAAGTAGTTCACTATCTTTTGATTGCCAACTTTTACTGATTGGTATTTGGTCATCTGTTACAAGACCTTGCTCGCTGTTGCTCGATCTCTAGCCTCACTTCCTGATTCTCCTTCAACAGGGCTTGAGCAGAGGCTACATCAGAGATATTCTCTTCTTCCACCAGGCGATCCTCCATTGCCTCTGCCCACAGCAGTAGGTCCTTGGACTCCTTCTGGAAATGCTGCAGGCGTTGAGCCTTATCAAGCATGCTTTGTCTTTTAGTAGCTTGGGCCTTGACATGCCGCAGCAGATCCTCCAAAGCATGGACCTCCTCCATGATGGCAGCACTCTCTGCAGGACTGCAGTCCCGTTTCCTACAAAAATGTCCAGGGAAAACACAATGAGGGGAAAGTCAAGAACAAAACTCTTAGATACTAATCCACCAACTTGGAAATTGCAATTTTATAACTGATGCAAAGGATAACTTTACATTTCAGAACTTTACATTATAAGTCCTTTTAGAAACATTTAAACTCTATCACCAAAGGTAAGCGCTACTGTTATAAACTCACATCTTGGCCACACTCTTAAGATATTCTATCTTTCTCTCCAGGGCTTCTATCTCTCTTTCAGACTGGACTTGGTTGCGTTCCTCAGTTTGCAGGGCCGAAGGGGAACTGCCCACATCAGGAGTATCCAGTTGGTCGAGCTTGTCCAGGAGCTGAACTTTGACATCCTCACAGGTGTGCAAGAATGACTTGATATCAGCTGAGCTGAGGAGTTCATGAGCCTTCTCATCTTTCAGGGCCTGAATGTTCTCCCACCTGATGTTGAACAGCATATGACTTGAATATTTCTGTGGGATGTGTACATTTCTTCCTTTTTGTGTTATTTGTGATGGAAGAGTGAAGGTTGTATTTCAGTTCTACTACCTGTGAGCGACCTGGGCTTGTCTGGACTTAATTTCTCTCTTTTTGCTGTGCTGCTTTTTCACAAGTTCTTCACCCAGTTTGGTGATGTCATCAAACTGACGCTTCCCACTGGCCAGCTCTGTAAGGAAATTCTTTACACAGAAAAAATAATTCAGTGCATCGTATGACCAAGGGATGCAAAATATCACCATATAACAAATTGTATGACCCCTTCAATGATCTCAGAGATTACCTGCATTTACTTTTTTAAAAGGTGCATTAGTTGATTTATTTATTTTATTTCTCATACAAATAACCTGGAATATACATAGAAAATGATAAAACATAATTGTTTTAGCAATGGCAACAGCACAAGAGTACTATATGCCTGAGAAACCCTGCAGGGTGGAGTGGAAAGCTTTTCTGTGTTTAAACTGAACTTCTGTCAGTCTTTATGTAAGACCCTCCCCTGCATCATATTACTCTGCCCCATCTTCGTCTCGGCTATGAAAACATAACTTTTGCCACCAGGTTCTTGTACTATAGGGAAAAAAACACACTGTACTTCCAAAAAACATCAAAAAAACAAGCTAAAGCACTGGAAGCACTTTTCAAAGTTATTACATGCAAAGGGATAAAGCTGGACACAGATTTAACAACATTCTTCCTGGAAAGGTTCTCAAACATGATACATGAAAAGAGTTGTTTAATGACTGGATAATAAATCAAATAGAAAAATCTTCAGAGAGCTGACTAAAATAATGTTTTGGAAAAATCAGACAATTCTGTCAGAAATACAGGACACCTTTAATTATTCTTGAGCAGGAAATGGGATGCCAAATGAGTGTCAAAAGACACAGGAGATTTACAGCAGCTCTGGTCAAATGCTACTGCTATACAAAAAGTATTTGGAGAGTACTTAGAAAACATTATTATACATAAAGTCTCTCTGAATAAATGAAATGTAATGGCGTGTCATCAAGTGGAATAAATCAATAGTTTGCCAAGGGAGAGTAGTTTTGTAGCCCTCTTAGATCTTTAGCTAGGTCCCTGAAAACAACCACCCTGAGATAAATTAACCAATAGCCATGGTACTTAACATGGTACTTAACATCTTAAATTGTTCTTTTAGTCATAAAAAAGATTGTATTCATTGGTAATATATAGGCTCCTCTCAAGCTACCTTAGCAGAATACAATACTTTTATAACCTATATCTATGTAGTATGTATAGGTTATAAAAGTATGGTATTATACTCGGTAATGCTGGCAAACTCTGAACAAACTTGACAGGCATCAGTTCTACTGGCATGCTTGCTAGAATAGGAGGCAGATCAAAAGATTTACCTATTTAATCACTAGTTTGCATATCTTCACTATTGACTTAAGTGTTTCTGTTTTTGAGAACACCCACCTCATACTTTGCCTGCACAACCTCAAGGTTGTCAGCGTTGGAGCTGAAAGTTCGGAGGATATTCTCCTTGTCCTCCATCCAGGATTCAAACTCTTCACAGGCATTGTAGAACTGATGGAGTTGAGCAGTTTCATCCAAGATCTTTCTTTTTGACTACAATGAAAGCAAGATTCAGAAAAGGTCCAAATCTAATGTCTAACAGCTGTCTGAATGAAACAGCAGGAATATTTCACATTTATGAAATTATTTAAACTTTTTTTAAATTGTTGTCAACAAAGATAAATAAAGAAAACCAGTTTAGCTTTTATGCTGTATACTACTGTAGCTTAATCATTTTTATCCAATGTAATTAATTCAGAAAATACTTCTATCACCAGTCATTCTGTTGACACTTCCCACCATAAAAAGAAAAAAACTGCCATCTCACAGATTGTGGTGCTCACCTGTGCTAGATGATAAAGATTATCAAAGTCTTTTTCTAAACTGCTCTGGGTACTTTCTATGGTGTCTTTCTGGAAGTGTGGATCAGGAATTGAAGCAGAAGAGATTTCGGCAGTGCCCCGGCGCATAGAGCGGGTGCGGCGAGGACGACTCACTTTCCATGTCTGGCTCTCTGGAACCCCATTAGTAGGCACAGGTGGTGCTTCCTGTATGTTTAAATATTAAAATAGCATTGAATTAAGTATTGTTTGCAATATATTGTGCTGCACTTATATATTATATTTTATTGTATTGCACTGTGTATTGTAGTTTACTTTATTGTTGAATGCACTGTGTATTGTAGTGTATTGTATTGTATTGCATTGAATGGCACAGAGTTCTGTGTTTAACTCTGTTCCTTTTTCTGTCTGTATCTACAGTGACTTTTTGTTTCTAGCAGTACCTGAGCTCAGGGCTGTCTTTTTCCCTAACCTATTGGTAACTAGCAAAGATACTTTCTCTAGATAGACAAAGCACTTCTTGTAAGTCACTCTGGATAAGAGCATCTGCTTAATGCTGTAAATGTAAAAGACAAGCCAAGGTCTTCAGTGTGCAATACAAAGCAATAACAGGAATACAAGTAAAGAAAACTAAAGGTTGCGAACCGCAATGTCTTACAGTTGATGGCAGCTCTGTAATGTATGTAGAAGGCACTAGTTGCTCATTTCCTTTACAATCTCGCACAAGCATTTTATCATCTTTCTCTCTACGGAGGATTGTCACCATTTCCCCACGATCCCAGGTAAACTTGACACCTGAAAAACAATGTTTTTGAACCATTTTATTGAAATCTTGAGTAAAGAAACAGTAAATTTACCAAATTAGCACCTCAAAAATATGACTTTTATACCTCTGTATTTGAACCTCATTTTGGCGTTAAACTGCTGTATCTGCTGTTCAGGAGCTGGTGAATTTTCCTCTGCCTTGATGTTTCTTCTGCTTTTCATCAATATTGTTTCTTTTTCCTTTACTGTCTTTCCTTCATCTCCTGATGAATCACTGTAGTGGACCATTTTGCTCTGCTGAGGTTCTGTCTATTGAACAGCAAGAAGATTTCAGTGCTGCTGGTGCATTGCTGTTTACTTGACACAATCTTCACTTAATTCAGTTCACTTTGATTTTTCTACCACTATTTGTATTAAATATGTATTGATGAATTCATCAATGTGTCCCTAGTAAGGATTATTTCTTTTTTCTCCACCAAAATTGCACTTACATTGCATTTCTGTCTATGATGTTACAAGGAGATCTTTACATGCATTACATTCTTTACATTTTATTCACTGGACTACAGTAAAGGTACACAAACCTGCAACTTCATTAAGTACATCTCATTGTACACTCTTGTCCATTACACTCTTTGTCCATTTTATCAGCTCCATCTACCATATATATCTGCATATTTTGTTAGCCCCCTTTTACCTTGTTCATCAATGGTTAGGACATCCACAGGACTACCATAACCTACAGGTTATTTAAGTCAGAGCCACAGTGACACTGATGTGGCGGTGGCATGTTAGTGTGTGTTGCACTGGTATGAGTGGATCAGACACTGGAGTTTTAAACACTGTGTCGACTTTGCAGATGTACTGACAGAGACAGTAGCTCATCTGTTGCTGCATAGTTTGTGTCTGTTATCCTCTAGTTCTTCATCAGTGGTCACAGAATGCTGCTGACTGGATATTTTTGGTTGGTGGCTTATTCTCATTCCAGCAGTGACAGTGATTGTAGCACTGCTGTGTCTGATCCATTCAGACCAGCACAACACACCACCACCAGTGGTCAGTGCAGTGCCACAAGTGATCGACTACACAAATAACATCTGCTCTGTCATGGTCCTGCAACTGCAAACTGTAGTCCACCTGTTTCTCTGCACACTTGTTTAGCTCCCTTTTACATGTTGTAATTGTAGAACTACAAAGAGCTCCTATATAGTAAGTGGTCCTGAGGTGTAGTTAATGAAGTGGCCGGTTGGTGTATCATGCTAAACACAAAGAGCCTGATGTTGGAAAGTGCTAGACTGTAGCTGTGGGATGATAATTGTTATTATGGAATATCACAATAACTTAAATAAGGTGAATGATCATTTTTGCTGTCTTTCACAGGCCATGTCACATCACCTACTAATTACTGCATACATACCTATATTAAATGCTACTTGGAAAGATACTAATGTAGATTTTTAGTTTGCTGGCGTACATGCAAATGAAACACCAAAGAAACGCCAGTACATGAAATCTGATCTCTTCTGGAGAGCAAAATGCCTAAACCTATCCATTGTTAATATTATATTATCATATCCATTGGAAATATTATAATGTTTTCAACCAAGCATAGGGAATCACTCCTTAGCAACAGTGTTGTATGCCATCTGTACAGAATATTATTATCATAATAAATTATTATGCAATATTAGAAACTAGCCCAGATGGTAATTATATGGCAATCATATTACCTTAATGAAAAATGCAAGCTACAGTGCTATGAAAAAGTATTTGCTTCTCACCTGATTTCTTCTATTTTTGCTTATTTGTCACACTTAAACATTTCAGATTATTTCAGGGAGCAAATACTTTTCCAGAGCCTTGTATATTGTAATGCTCTGTATTGCTCAGATGTAACTATATTTTGATCACAATTGGATAATTTATCATTTCATTCTGCAGACAACAAACATTTACATTATCATCCAAGCTTACTAGAGTGTTCCTATACATGGTGAATGATGTGTTCGAACTATTGTTTTTTGAACAGTTACTCACAGTTAGTGGAGCAAGTTGGACAGCACTTTTAGCCTGCACCCCAAGCCTTTTCACCTCCGAAGCATACGCCTCCATTTCCTTCTCAAGTCTCTGGTGGCGCTGGAGCAGGGCACTAGTGCTCAACTCATCCTTCCCATAATCCTCATCAATGATGAGGGGTTTGCGGTCATTAAGCCATGACTTAGCTTCTGTTGCATCTGCAAAATACTGTGAGAAAAACAGTGCTTAAGAATGAAACAAAAGGGACTAAAGTAATCGCTACACATCTAATCCAATGACAAGTTCTTTTTAAGTATATGTTCAAATATTTTTTCATTGTGCTAAAGTTATGTATGTAAATATATACTTTGCCCTTCATGGCTTACGTAACAGTGCTAGTGTACAAGCTAGCAAGAGTCACCTGTTTGATGACATTGGCTGCATGAAGTCTGTTCTTGCGGTTGGTGACTTGATCTCTGAGCTGCTGCCACTGTTTCTGCAAGGTACGTATCCATTTCTGAATGTCCCTTTCATTGGGGTGTCTACCCCTGCACAGCTCCTGACCCCTGGAAACTACTCCTGAGCACAGAGACTCCTGTGACTGCACTTCTGCTTCCAAAGTCTAGAAATAAAAAAGGTGAGATCATTGCATTGCTCAGGAAACTACTTAGCCATTTGTGTTTCATTTAAATACTAACTCATAAAAGTAAACAACATAATTACATGAATTCAGTGTACATTATGTATCACTGTCTTCTTTATTTACATTAAATTATAACATATAGGGTAACTTTAGCTTTTTGTGTCAAACCTTATGGTTTTGAATGGCTTGCTGAGTCTGACTGAGGTCTCTGCCCAAAGATGCTGCTTGCACCAGAAGCCACTTCTCATAGATCCATGCCTCCACTTCCTCACAGTCATGGAAGAACTCAAATAGCTTCAGCTGTCCTTCCAGTGCTTTCCTCCTTTTGGAAAAGAGCAGAGCATTTATCCAACTGCTCACAGCCCATAGACCATTATGGCAATATGAGTCTCCAGATGCTTTGCACAGAGATACTAAATCTTGGCTAAAAGTGTCAAATTCACAGCTTTCACCTGTTCTTGCTGAGAGCCAGAAGGGAGTTGTACTGGACATTGAGTTCTTTCACTCTGCTCTGAACTTGTGACATATCCCTATGTTTCCCCCTTAAGGCACTGCTGCTGATGGAACTCAGTGTTTCTCCAAGAGAGAAGATCTGAGTGTCCAACAGGTCCTGCTTTTGCAGTAAATCCACCACCTCTGGCAACTGTTTCCCCAAATCAGAGGATTCTGCTTGGACCTAAGTGTGAACAATCATAGTAAATTACATTAAGGCTGCTTCTTTGATGTTATTTAGTACACTGATCTTTCAATCCCAGACATAAACCAATGATCTGCATTTGTAACATTTTATAGTAATGTGATTACATGGTTCTGAATTACGATGGAGACTCCAGTGTTACAGTGGTACAGAGTACGTTGTATTTATTAGATTTAAATGTCAATTTAAGAACAGATGATTGTTTAAGGTTCTAATGACCTGAAGCTCCTTGAGGTCCAGGGAGACTAATTCGATATCCTTAAGGACAGCTAGCGTGTTCACAACATCTCCAATGGAATCTCTGTGTTGTTGCAGCTGCTGGAGCAATACTTGCCATTTGTTGGTGATTTTCTTTTGCCTGTCACACACAAATAGCAACACTTAAAATACACTTACACATAGGTCTGGGCAATAGAGCAATGTGATTGAATATCATCAACGATTAACTTGCTTCAAAGGTGATGCTGAGAAAGAGAACTGTCGCTGTATTACAGAAATTTCCTATCTTTAGTCTTAAGATAAGATCTAACAAGGTCAAGATGAGATTTTTCACAAATTCATATTACTGAAGCAAATGTTATCTTAATTTAAGAATTTTATCTTATCTTACACCATCTTATGTGAAGTTAGTCAAAAGTTTACAACTGATTAACAAGCAATCAATGGTATTTGCACAGCTCAGGTGTAAACACGTAATCAAAATAACATTAAAATATGGAAATGAGCTAGTTAGCTAGACAGCTACCACTGATGATGTAAAAGAGGTCAAAACAAAACTTGCAATAAACACACGTTAAGGCTCCCGAGTAGCGCAACCGCCTAAGCGTTGGCCCTATCATCAGGAGATCGCAAGTTCGAACCCTGGTGATGCTACAGCCATCTGGGTGGGTAGGATGGCTCCCCTTCTCCCCCCATCACTCAATGCCATATTAGTCAGTACAGGCGTCTGTTAGCTGACGTAACAAATCTGGCGGTTGACGCTTTCCTCCAAGCGTGTTCAGCTGTCACATGACATTGCATGAGTGGCAGTTCGAAAAGAAGCGGTGGCCTGTTTCACAGGTCATGGAGGAAGCCTGTGCTAGCCTTCACCCCCCTAGCCTTGGTAGCATCGAGAGATTGGGGGAGTCCTAAGTAGCAAGTGGAATTGGAAACGACTAGATTGGGGAGAAAATCGGGGTAAAAATTTAAAATATGTATAAAAAAAACACACACATTAAGGATAGGATTGTGAACTTTTATCCAGTTAATAGCTAGCTACTATCCCATGTTCAGTCCTAACAGAAAAAGTCATGGAGACTTAACAGATAAGTTTTACGATGTTAGGATGTTTCTGTAATACGAACCCAGGTTCATATTGAAATGTAACAGTTCATAGTTTCCCACAGAAATGTATAGCTGAATTCCAGGGTGACTCCACACAAAAAACACCCCATTCACAGAAATTTTGCCTATTCATCCAGAAAAGCATTTGTGAGCTCAGACACTGACATTGGATAAGGAGCCTGGCTTGCAATCTCTGTTCTAGTTCATCCCAAAGGTGTTTTGTTGCATTAAGGTCAGGGCTTTGTGCGGGCCAGTCAAGTTCTTTCACACCAGACTCACTCAACCATGACTTTATTGACCTTGCTTTGTGCACTGGGGCACAGTCATGCTGCAGCAGAACAGTGCCTTCCCCAAAACTGTTTCCACAAAGTAAAAAGCATATAATTGTACAAAATGTCTCAGTATGTTAAACCATTAAGGTTTCCTTTTACTGGAACTAAGGGGCCTAGGCCAGCTCCTGAAAAACAACTCCATAGCATTATCCCTCCTCCATCAAACTTTACAGCTGGTGCAGTACAGGTAAGTAACATTCTCTTGGCATTCCAATGGGTCTTAATGAAACACCTGAATTCAATGATTAAGAGGTGTGTCCCAATACTTTTGTCCATACTGTGTGTGTTATATGTAATAAAGCTTCTTACATTAGCACAGCACAACTGCAAAACCAGTATATCTTATCATTAGCAAAACCAGCATATCTCTGTCAGAACAAAACCTCGTATCTCCAAAATGGTAATTTTACAGGAGAGGGAAAAAGCCTGCTTTACTTTTAATGCAAGTCAATGGAACCAGGCCTTTTCCCAAGTTTTTAGTAGGAATACCATAATTAACAAAAAAAATCTGTGATAGTAAATGTACCTTTTGCCACAGAACATCATAAAGTATCATTAATAATTCCTTTTCATTTAAGCTTTTATGTAATAACTAAAATGGAGAGTTGGTGGAATGTACCAGAGAATGTCTTTTGAGCAAAGGTGCCACTCAGTAATGTCTTCAAAGTTTATTTAACACTAGATGGTGCTCCTGAGCCAGTCCAAAATAAATGTGTTCCCTCAGAGCATTGTGTACAATTATTTTTTTAAATGCTCAATTTTGAACACAGAACAGCAGAAAATATTTCAACACTGCTGTTATATTTTTGAGCAATTTTAACTCCAGTTGTAGAACTTTTTACATTTCTAACTCATGCCCATTCTCCCCTTAAACTGGCTCTGGGGTATACAGAGATATTCAGTAAGCTTTGATTATGTGTTAGATTTTAGCCTTGCAACTGCAGTGCAAAACTAAAGCAAGGTTTAGACACCAAGTAAATTTGAGCATATCTGGGCTGAAAGTTTTGTAAATTAGATTTTTCACCAACAACTTTTCGGCTACCCACTCACCTGCTGATGAGCTGTTCTTTGCTATGGTAGTCCTCCCTCTCAATGACAGACGCCATGTCAGTGAGGGCCTGAAAACGGGGCTCACTAGCCAGCACATCTGTGCTTAGGGCCTCCAGTCTTTTAGCTGTAGCCTGGGCATCCTCCAGACTCTCCAGCCCTCTCAGGTCCTCCTTCTGGATCAGCTGCAGCGTGTCCTGCAGGTAGCTCTCCCTCAGTGCTGCCTTGCGGCCAAATTTCTGTGCAAGCTGTTCGAGTTGCTCCAGCCTCAAGAGGGCATTCTGCAGATTTCTCTCCCGCTCATGCTCTGCCCTCTCCAGCAGGGTCCAGTTCCTCTCAATGTCTCCTGCAGTCTTGCCTTCTGGAGGGATGTAGGCCCTCTGGTTGTTGGCCCGCAGCTTTGTGCGGAGGCTGAAGAGATGGGCCTCAATGGCACCTCGCTCCTGATACTTGGGAGGCTTTTCCACGGTGCGGTAAGTCTTGAAGTCAGCCACCAGCCGCTTCATACCCAGCAGAGAGTTGGGGAAGGAGCGGTCATCCAGCTCGACCACTTTAGTTTTGATCCAAAGAAGTAGGTTAGAGACCATGTCCTCATATTGGCCTTTCATGTCATCCAGCTCTTTCAGAAGGTCCACAATCTAAAGGCAAAATGGAGAATGTTCACAACATGTTTACAAGAGTCAGACGTATTGACATAACTGGACTCACTGTCTGCTGTATTCTCCACACCTCCAGTTAAGTCTTAGAAGTTGGTTGCATTTTCTGTTTCTCATGATTCAAGGACCCATTTTTTCTTTCTTTTTTGAACTCTTGTTTACACATAATTTTTTCCTTTGAATTTCCCGTTCCTTACCCAAGTGAATCATCCTATATCTAATCTTCTCAGAAATATCTTCTGAAAAAAAGAATAAAGATACTTAAAGTCTGTATTGACTGGAAATTACATAAATGAAGGGGGATTCCTGACTTTGCACAGTACTTATGGGTAAAAAACTTAAAGTCTGCAAAAGCGGTTCTTGTAGACCATTTCAAATGTGTATCCTATTTATAACTTTCCAAAAGGAACAGAAACATTCTATGAAGAGGAAATTGCTATACTGTGTATAGAATATTTATTAATTCAATTTACTGCTATAACTGGGGTCCCCAATCTTTTTTATTCCAACAAAGCAGGTCCAGACCTCATGTAACAAACCAATTGTTTGAAGACTGAGAAAACCCTGATTAAGCAAGTGAAATCAGTTGTGCTTCTGCTTGATTGGAATGAAAACCAGCAGCAACACTAACCTTTTGTGGATAACAATGGTGACCACTGCTTTATACAGATCATTCTAAGGTTGACGAAGGAAGCTTTAAGGATGATAATAGTTAATTCATGATCACAGTGGGTACACAGAGCTTCCATTATAACACTTAAATTTTCTGAGACCATTACCACATGCCCAAAAACCCAATTCTAAGTTTTAAGGTACGTTGGGGTGTCACTGTAGGAGCACTTGAAAAAAACATCAACACAGCACACTGACATCTAGCTACACATACACACCTTTCCCAGTGCCTGCACATTCCTTTGTGGTTTAACAATGACATCTCTCATAGTCTGCCATCTCATCCACTGACTGCTGAAACTGCCACTGATTGACATTGCTGTCTGATGACCCGTTCGGACTCGCTTGAAAACAAACACGAAGGCTCCCTTGTCTTATAGCCACACTGAGCTCATCTCTGACCCAGCTCAGCACAATTCCCAAACCAATGTGCCCGTCATTATTAAACACACTTCATTAACAGGTAGCACACACTATTCTATTCACACATGCGCATGCAGTGGTGAGCGATGACGTCATCCTGTTCCTGCACAGGCAGAGCAGGACACTTCTCACCCCTGCGCCTCTCCATAGGTTCCTGTGCCAGCACATCCACCAGGTTGCTTCTCACTGTATGTTGAGAAGAGCTTGTGGGGCCTTTGTTGAGAAGAGCCTGTGAGCCATGATGATGCTGAAATAACCACAGAGGCTATTTCAACATTTGCCTAAGCGTGCTGTGGGGTGAACTAACTCCCTCGTTTGTCTGTATTACCAAAGCTGAGTACACACTTATCTGATTAGGGCCACTGCTCCTCCCTTTGCCCTACTGAGAAATCCAATAATCCCCAGTCTCCCGAAGTACAACCCTCATTCAGGATTAATGGATGAAATTCACAAGACAGCCCATGTGGGGGAGCAACAGGATGGTGTGTGATGGTACATTTGTGTTTGACCACTGGGGGCTAAACTCAAGTGCAGTATGTTGCATTTGAAATCATGTATGTTCTAAACATATTGCTGCTGTCAGAAGAAAACCTGTTATCTCCATTTTTGTGATTTTTAGGTTTTTGACATACTTTGAAAATGACTTTTGCCCTTTACATTGTGTGTAAATTTCATGAACAATGGACGAAGAAAATGGCCAAAACTGACATGGAAAAAATCTGGTTCCAATGATTTACAATAAAAGTTCAGTAGGACCTCCTGTAAATTTAGCATTTTGGAGATATAAGGTTTTCTTTAAACAACAATTATATTATAGTCTCGATAAGATTAGCAGGAAAAACAATTTTTCCAGATAAGATTAGGTCTACAGCAAACCAAACAGTCCCGTTACTGTATGTATGCAATAAATGACATTTTGTGTTACATTTACAGTGGATTCAGCATAAAGTGCTATGTAAAAGCATTTGCCTCCGTTGATGATTTCCTCTAATTTTGCATGTTTGTCACACTGAATTGCTTCAGACTATCATATAAAATGGAATATAAGGAAACACAAATCTGTTTTTAAACAATTGGCTGATCAATTCATTTTCCCAGTGCCAGTTTTTTTTCCTTCAATAACTGAAATGATCATTTAAAAATATTTTGTGTTTACTCAAGTTGTCTTCATCTTATATTAAACTTTGTTTAAAAATCTAAAACAAGTATATCAAATATGCAAAAACAGAACAAACCATACATACATCCTTTATGAGACCCGAAAATACCTTATAGCACTACTATGCAAAGACAGTGAGAATTGTTTGGTTATTCCAAAAACCAACAAATAATAATTAAGGAAATCAATCCTATAGACAAATGTAGATTTTAAAGGAAACTTTTTGTGGAAACCTTTCTTGATTTAATAGAATTTTTGTCCTGACCCACCTTGGCTATCCTCTTCTGTATGGTCTGCCCTTGCTTCATTTTGGAGAAGTAGTGGTAGTAAAGTGAGACATAAGTCATGATGGACTTCTCATCAGGATGAGGCACTACTATATCTTCCACATCCAGCAGCTGCATAATGCCAAATTCACTCTCGGCCAGGCTGAAAGCATGACCCAAGTTCCTTCTTGCCTCATCTGGATGGAGTCGGCTGTAGCTAAATAGGTCTGGCCTGAAAAGGAAATTCAACACTGCATTAGCAGTTTAAGCTCTACTGGTGGCGGTATACTCTTGAGAATACACTGAATGGTTTGAGAATTTGTCTACCGATGAGCATGGATAAGAGCATTGAAAGCCAGCCCATCCCTCCAGCTGCCAGAGAAGTCCTGAACATTCACGTTGGCATAGCCAGCAGTCTTCCTTTGACACCAGATCAGAAGAGCCTCTTTGGCCGAACGCCGTGCTAAGCTGGAATCACCACTGTCCTAGAAACACAGTGGATGGTAGCATTTTGAGGCATCACATGCATGTCACCAACATGAACGTTACATATCTTATTTTGGTCAAATTTTATGGCACCACATTTTCTTTTACATCTTTAACGGATAAGGCAATGTCTCAAAACAATGTGACACTCAATACAGTGTGTTCACATACAGGTGGTGGATCGAGGCAATAGGACAAGGGGCAAAGTCATTTTAAATAAAAATTATTTAAACAAACTTTTATGCTAGGGTAAACAGGTCCAGTGCTGATCTAGTGCATGGTCATGCTGTTTGACCAGCATAGCTGCATCCAAAACACTTGCTGGTTTTGTTGGCAGGGATGTTACTTCTGTTTTTCTCATTAAGTGCATTGCCACTGGATTATTCACAATATTAATTACATTCAAGGTAATTTAAGTGTATTCAAAGTATATTACCATGATGCTTAGCTCTGTTCAACTAGATAGCTAGCTTGTATTAAGAAGCTTGTGCTGTGGTGTTACTAACATGTTTTTAAACACTATTAGCTGTTAGCTAATATATTATGCCATTGGTGTTAGTGTTGGATATTTAGCTCATATTATGAAGCTACACTGCTCATAAATTGCTGCAAGCTACTTTGCCAGCAATCACAAACAAAATTTTGCCAGACACTACAGTGAAAGAATTATGCAGAAAACCATAAAATTCCAAAATGTTCACATACTTATTCTTGCCAATGTGTGTGTACCATCAATGGATTTAAATAACATTTAAAGATGGCTTTGCCACTTGCCACATCAACTCCACTCACTATCTTTCAAAAAAAAAAAAAAAATTAAAAACACTGTTATTGCACTAAACTTTTACTGACTTGATTTTTTTCCCCAACGGTGATCGGTAGAGAGTCCCTGCAGTTCCTATTTGTAACAGTTCCTTGTGCTTAACTTTTGTAATAGGCTATGCTTGGCAGCAGCACAGTCAGTGTTTGATTTGAGACTTTTAGACATTACCTCATCGAGATTAATTGCCCCGATCTGAAAGCGGAGAATGATGATCCAGATGAGACCGAGGATTAGGGTTCTGTCTCCATCCACTATGTTTTCAGGGCCAATCAGATCTACTCGAATCTAAAGAAAGAGTAACTGTGTTTAACTTCTGTTATAAACATGAAGAGGTGCATAATTAATTAGGATACTCTCAGTGGAAGGAATCAAAACCTTTTAGTGTCACTAGGTGTCTTTTTTCACTGCTATGTATATGGTTTTCTGTAGTATTATACATGTTTTTTTAGAATGTTTTTTAGATTTAAACCAGCCAACTGCACCTTGGTTTTGAGAAAGGTGATGGCGATGCTATTGTTCTCCAAGCAGTGCACTCTAAGGGTGCGTCGACTGGGAGTGGGCAGCTTCTCCCTTGAGATGAGCTCCAAGAGTCGCACCAGGTGTATTCCCGTCTTCAGCTCAGTGTACACATCATTCAGGACGACCTTTTCCTAAACACAGAATACATATACAACCACAAAACCCATCAAGGTGATGCAACCACTACTCTGCATTGAAGTAGAGATTGTTCCTCATTTTATTTTCTCCCCAAATAACAGGGTAACACCTTATGTCAACACCATTACTGAACGCCTAAACTAATTCTGAAATTTTATCTGGATAATGGCATTCCTAGGATTTATTCACACAGAAGAAGTTTTGTAATTGTGATCTGTGTATTTATACTAAGATATACAATAAAACAATGTAAATAAAAAGAAAAAAGAGTCAGTGTTTATATCTGTTCCTCTGTAGAGTTGGTAAAGTTGGTATGTGAGTTTTAGAGCTGTAGTTTTACAGTTACATCCACCGCTGATTTGTTTTGTCATGTACAATAACCAATTGTAATTAACAATTAAACGTTCAATGCAACTGCTGAATTAAGTGTCCCCTAGGGTCCTTCTTTGCCCAGGTAAAAAAGACACCTCTTTCAAGATTTTCTTGCTCTAAAAACAAAATTGACTGTTTCAGCTTTTATTTTTTATCCTTTATTACTTTGCACAGGTTTATGCATCATCATGCACTTGTGAGCCTACACATGAGACGCCGCCGAAGAGGGAAGCGAGCTGGTGTACTCGTGCGCCTTCGCACACGGGGGACGCGCACGTCCCTACCTGGGATTTTCCTCTCCAACGTCCGCTCACTCTCCAATAAAATGGACGAGATAGCGCTGCTGATGAGAAGAAATAGCGACTTTTCCTCCTCTAGTGTGTTGTGCTTCACCGAGACGTGGTTGAACACACAGACCCCGGACTGTGCGCTCCATCTTGAGGGATTCCAGGGCCCTGACTCGTGCCCTGACTCCGTGTCCTCTGCCTCCTTGAGACACTGTGCTGATGAGCTGGCCCCAGTCTTCACGGGAATCTTCAACTCTTCCCTGGAGTCATGCCATGTCCCAGCCTGTTTCAAGTCCTCCATCATCGTCCCTGTCCCCAAGAAACCACGCGCCACAGGACTTAATGACTACAGGCCTGTGGCCCTGACGTCCGTAGTCATGAAGACCTTTGAACGTCTGGTTTTATCCCACCTCAAGTCCATCACCAACCCCCTTCTGGACCCCCTGCAGTTTGCCTACAGAGCCAACAGGTCCGTAGATGATGCCATAAACCTGGCCCTCCACCTCATCCTGCAGCATCTGGACTCCCCAAGAACCTACGCTAGGATCCTGCTTGTGGACTTCAGCTCTGCATTCAATACTATCCTTCCCACTCTGATCCAGGACAAACTCTCTCTGCTCCATGTGCCCGACTCCACCTGCAGGTGGATCACAGACTTCCTCACGGACTGCAGTAAGCGAGTACGGCTGGGGAAGATTGTCTCGGACACGCGGACTTTAAGTACAGGATCTCTTAAGGGCTGTGTACTTTCCCCTCTGCTCTTCTCCCTGTACACCAACTGCTGCACCTCCATCCATGACTCTGTCAAACTGATTAAGTTTGCGGACGACACCACCCTCATTGGACTCATCTCAGACGGTGATGATTCTGCCTACAGGAAGGAGGTGGACCGGCTGGTGACCTAGTGCAGCAACAGCAACTTGGTGCTTAATGCAAAGAAAACAGTGGAGATGACTGTGGACTTCAGGAAAGCCACAAGCCCCCTGCCCCCCCTATCCTTACCGACACCCCCATCACCACTGTGGACTGTTACCGGTTCCTTGGCACCACCATCACCCAGGACCTCAAGTGGGAGCTGAACATCAGCTCCCTCATCAAGAAGGCCCAGCAGAGGATGTACTTTCTGCGGCAGCTGAGGAAAGCCAAACTGCCGGCCCAGCTGATGGTACAGTTCTATACGGCCATCATCGAGTCCATCCTCAGTCCATCACAGTGTGGTATACCGGGGCCACTGCCAGAGACACACAAAGGCTGCAGCGCATTGTGCGCTCCGCTGAGAAGGTGATAGGCTGCAGCCTCCCATCTTTCCAAGACCTGTACGTCTCCAGGACTGTGGGGAGAGCGGATCGGATTATAGCCGACCCTTCTCACCCTGCACGCAGACTATTTGATCCACTCCCCTCGGGCAGGAGGCTTCGGTCCATTCGGACCAGAACCTCCCGCCACAGGAACAGTTTCTTCCCCTCTGCCATTGGACTCAAGAACAATATATAATCACGTCACTTACCTCTTTATAACCCTGCCTTGGTCACTTTACTTGAATTGCACTACTCCATGTGCACTGTTGTATATAGTACATGCCTTTTTTTTTTTTTATTATTCATTCTATCTATATTTTATATTTGCATAGAGTATTTATTTATGTGGACTTAATTTTGCATGCCTATTACTACTTGTTTTTATGTTGCACCTTCATGCCGAAGCAAATTCCTAGTCTGTGAATCCTGCTCATTGACAATGGCAATAAAACTTCTTCTGATTCTGATTCTGATGCCCTTCATACTGTCTGTGAGGGAGCTGTTGGAGGCATTAAAGGGGAATTTAGGACTGCACTTGAGTCCAGACTCAAAACCTTTTTTATTGTCTTGGTTTTGTGTCAGAGTTGTTAGTATTACTCTGACTTGTCTCAGTTTCAGCTATCCCCCGCTAGAAAAAAACAGCATAAACCTACATGGCTGGTCATCAGTAAAACAAGCAAATGTTCTGTTTTGGATACTGGTATGCTGGTCAACCAGCATGACCATGCTGACCAGCTTGAAACAGTTAAGTCCAGACCAGACCAGCTTAAACCAGTTTTGTCCAGCATAAAATGCATGGTCTAAAGAGGGCCAAGGTGAATAGATCCAAAGCTTTAGCATTTTTGGTTTGGTTCAACGGCAAACAGAGCTGTGCTCTGGTGCTGTATGGAAATGTGATAAACCATTTCGTATAAAATCTTTAGGAAATCCATTCAATACTCAATGTGATAAACCACAGTGAGATATAACCTCCAACCTCACCCCTCCCCCTCAGGTTCACTTGTTTTTTTGCTGCTGCACGCTCAAATAGTCCTTCTCATAATGTTCTACTGAGCTTCATGACCATATAAGGCAGGGGTCTCCAGTTATTTTTCAAGGGCCACATTCAACCAGCATTGTAATGGCAAGGGGCAGTGTATCATTCTCATACTGTTTCAGTATGGTACATAGTTTTTATTGCAGTAGTCCTATTATTATTATTATTATTATTATTATTATTATTATTAGGTCGGCTTGTAAACTATGGTTATTTGATTTTACTCACCATTCCGTGAGAAAAGTAACAGAGGCGAGTTAAAACAAGAAATCTGACATTGGGATGGTGCTCTATTGTAGCAATGCAAAGACATTACTGATCTAGGTGTGCACTTTAGAGTCTGTTCCTGTCCCAGATTTTGATGATGCTCATTGAAGAAAACAATGATTCACAGATATAGGTGGAGGGGAATATTGTAAGAAGCAGCACTGCAACCATTTTTGCTGGCCTGAATTGAGGAACCATGTTAATCCACTAATCACGCTATCATGCTTGCGCTGCTCTTTGAGCAAATCTGATTTTGACATTTCCTAGATACCTAAAAGTAACCTTTTGGCCCCAGCAGTCCACAGGCCATCTGCAGAAATGGAGAACGGCTGTCACAAAAGCAGGAGGATTTCACTTGAGAGCTGGAAGCTCTGAATCGCTCCTTTATATTCTCAAGCAGTGTCGTCAGTGTCGCGCACAATCCAGAGTCTTCTAGCAGTTTTGGAAAGTACTGTTTTCTTTTCTGTAGATCTCCTTCAAACAATGCCAGCTTTAAGCGGGTCTTAATTTGCACTTGCAAATTCAGTTCATTAAAAATGATTTCGCTCCTTGAATGAGGAGCAAACAAGTCGATTATTCCCAAAAAGCTCTCCTGTCAATAAAACTCACACAGACAGCTGTTCTGTGTCCATTCAGCTATTCTATGTCCGTTCAGCTGTTCTATGTCCGTTCTACCACAAGATGCGTCACTAAGCTAAGCTAAGCTGCTCTTCACTGCAGTGTTGTCTAATAGTGGCACCTGCCTCAACAAGGTTATGACTGTCTTTTCTTGTGCAGATGTTTGTACATGTTTGTACGAGGCAATCAAATTTACAATCTTTTGTTTTTTGACTCTCAGTTTTTGCAGGAAAGATGTCATTGAAGCTGATATGACGTACCATTTAATATTAGCCTCCTTCACATGGCTACAGTTTGAGAGCTCAGCATTAGCATGGCTTGGTAAAATAAAACAAATTTTGTTTGTCCAGACAGAACTGCATTGTCTATTTTCGCTATCAACTTTTCGTTTTGGCACTGTTTTTTGCACAAGCCCGACTTACATGTGATGTGTCCACAGAGTGAGCTAAGTAGATGATATGAGGTTCTGGTTTGTTTTGTCCTCTCCATGGATCACCACCTTATCATGGTGGAGGGGTTTGCGTGCTTGAATGATCCTAGGAGCTATGTTGTCTGGAGCAAAAGCTCCTGGTAGGGTCTCCCAAGCCAAACTGGTCCTAGGTGACAGGTCAGACAAAGTGTGATCCATAATAATCCCTATGAAAAGACAAAAACAGGACTTGTGTACCCTGCCCGGAACAGGGTTACCGGGGCCCCACCCTGGAGCCAGGCCTGGGGGAGGGGCTTGCCAGCGAGCGTCTGGTGGCCGGGCATTTACTCATGGTGCCCGGCCGGGCCCAGCCCGAAGGAGTTACATGAGTCCCCCCTCCCATCGACCCACCACCAATGGGAGGGGCAGTAGTAGGGGTTCAGTGCTTTGTGGATTGGGCAGTGTCCGAAGGCGTGGGCCTTGGCGTTCTGATCCTCAGTTGCTGAAACTGGCTTTTGGAACTTGGAACGTTACCTCACTGGTGGGGAAGGAGCCTGAGTTGGTGCACGAGGTTGAGAGATACCGGCTACATATAGTCGGGCTCACCTCAACACACAGCTTGGGCTCTGGATCCAATCTCCTTGAGAGGGGCTGGACTTTATTCTTTTCTGGAGTTGCCCATGGTGAGAGGCGGCGGGCAGGTGTGGGCTTTCTCATAGCCCCTCGACTCGGTGCCTGTATGTTTGGGTTTTCTCCGGTGGACGAGAGGGTAGCTTCCCTACGCCATCGGGTTGGGATACAGGTCCTGACTGCTGTCTGTGCTTATGCACCGAACAGCAGTTCAGAATACCCAGCCTTCTTAGAGTCCTTTGGAAGGGTGCTTGAAAGTGCTCCTCCTGGAGACTCTATTGTCCTACTGGGGGACTTTAACGCTCACGTGGGCAATGACAGTGAGACCTGGAGGGGTGTGATTGGGAGGAATGGCCTCTCTGATCTGAACCCGAGTGGTGTTCAGTTTTTGGACTTCTATACAAACCACAGTTTGTCCATCACGAACACAATGTTTGAACACAAGGATGTCCATAAGTGCACATGGCACCAGGACACCCTAGGCCGGAGTTCAATGATTGACTTTGTAGTTGTGTCATCGGACTTGCAGCCATGTGTTTTGGACACTCGGGTAAAGAGAGGAGCTGAGCTGTCAACTGATCACCACCTGGTGGTGAGTTGGATCAGGTGGTGGGGGGAGATGCCAGTCAGACCAGGCAAGCCCAAACATATAGTGAGGGTTTGCTGGGAACGTATGGCAGAAGAACCTGTCAGATTGATCTTCAACTCACACCTCCGTCAGAACTTTGACCAGATATTGGGGAAGGTGGGGGACTTTGACTCAGAATGGGCCATGTTCCGTTCCTCCACTGTTGAAGTGGCTGACTGTAGCTGTGGCCGTAAGGTAGTTGGTGCCTGTCAGGGTGGTAATCCTCGAACCCGGTGGTGGACACCCCAGGTGAGAGATGCTGTCAAGCTGAAGAAGGAGTCCTACTGGGCATGGCTGGCCTGTGGGACACCAGAGGCAGCTGGCAGGTATCGACAGGCCAAGCGATCTTCTGCTTCAGTCGTCGCCAAGGCAAAAACCCATGTGTGGGAGGAGTTTGGTGAGGCCTTGGAAAGTGACTTAAGTCAGCTCCGAAAAGATTCTGTCAAACCGTCAGGTGACTCAGAAGGGGAAAGCAGTTTGCCACTAGCACTGTATATTGTGGAGATGGTGTGCTGCTGACTTCGACTGAAGACATCATTGGGCGGTGGAAGGAATACTTTGAGGACCTTCTCAATCCCACCGACACGTTCTCCAGTGAGGAGTCTGGGGACATGGAAATAGGCTTGTCCATTACTGAGACTGAAATCACTAAGGTAGTTAAGAAGCTCCTTGGTGGCAAGGCTCCAGGGGTGGATGAGTTCCACCCTGAGTTCCTCAAGGCTCTGGATGTTGTGGGGCTGTCTTGGCTGACACGCATTTTCAACATTGCGTGGACAGCGGGGGTGGTGCCACTGGATTGGCAGACTAGGGTGTTGGTGCCTCTTTTTAAAAAAGTGTTCCAACTACAGGGGAATCACACTCCTCAGCCTCCGAGACCATGGTTCTCAGGCGGAAAAGGGCGGAGAACCCTCTCTGGGTCGGGGATAGGCTCTTGCCTCAAGTGGAGGAGTTCAAGTATCTCGGGGTCTTGTTCACGAGTGATGGTACAAGGGAGCGGGAGATTGACAGGCGGATTGGTGCTGGGTCAGCAGTGATGCAGGCTCTTTACTGGTCTGTTGTGGTAAAGAAAGAGCTGAGAAAGAGCTGGTAAAGAAAGGCTCTCGATTTACCGGTCGATCTATGTTCCCACCCTCACCTATGGTCATGAGCTTTGGGTAATGACCGAAAGAATAAGATTGCGAATACAAGCGGCCAAAATGAGTTTCCTCCGCAGGGTGTCTGGACTCTCCCTTAGAGATAGGGTGAGAAGTTTGGTCATCCGGGAGGGACTCTGACTAGAGCCGCTGCTTCTTCATGTCGAGAGGAGCCAGCTGAGGTGGTTCGGGCATCTGGTTAGGATGCCTCCTGGGCGCCTCCCTCGGGAGGTGTCACAGGCAAGTCCACCTGGGAGGAGACCCCGGGGAAGATCCAGGACACGCTGGCGTGATTATATCGCACAGCTTGCCTGGGAGTGCCTCGGAATCCCCCTTGGAGAGCCAGTGGAAGTGGCTGAGGAAAGGGAGGTCTGGGCCTCATTGCTTAGGATGCTGCCCAAACCCCGGAGAAGCGGAAGATAATGGATGGATGGATGGATGGATGGATGGATGGATGGATTGTTTTGTTCTTTTTGGCGCCAGTTACAGATGCATGCCTGTTTTGTCGCTGCGCCAATGGTTAATTCTTGGCCCACTGGGGAACCCTGGTATAAGGATTGGCTGGTTCATTTGGGCTATTCTTTTTTAGATAAAGCTGTCACAACTAACTGAACATTTGTTCATAGTCTGTCCATGTTAATGGACTTTTACTATATTTAACAGCTTTGCATAACCGTGATGCTAAAGCTGCTATTTTGCTAACTAAATGTTGTTACATGAACTCAAAGACACACGTTTGCACACAGCCAATTGGCTAACAGTGTTTGTAGTTTATTATTAGTGCTGTCAGAGTTACTGATTAGTGACGTTTGGTAGGAAGACCATAAAATTTTTCTGCAATGACGCATTTCACATCAAACCACTGAAACTCTTTGAAAAATGAGTGGAATGTCCCTTTAGTCTGGATTCTTTCTTCATTTCATGCTACATAATTTTCACCATTTTCATGATGGCTTTTGCAAAGTTTCTGCAGCTGCTGTTTATCCTTTTTCATGCTTGAACTCAGTTGTAAGCAGGTGGCTGTCTTTGGCAAAGAATGATGATGCATGTGAAAATGACAACATTCAAACATATTGCACAATAAGTTCTGGGGTCCCGTAAGTCCCTCGGCCCCGTATTGCTAGGTCAAACTCCCATAGCTGGAGCTCAGGTTGCGCTGACCCCTGACATTCTCCTGAGATGCTGGGGTTAGGCGGGGCAGGAAACACTGCCTGCCCCGCACTAGCGGCAGCTGGCGGGGTCTGAACATTGTCTTTGGCTGGTGGCCACCGTGCTCTGTTCCAGCATGACTCACACACTCCTCCCTGTGTGCCGGCTCCACTCAGGGCCTTGCAGCCACTCCCTCATACAAGTGCTATGAGAATGTAGAGTCTCTAACCGGATCTTCCCTGGACAGAATGGGGAAATATGCAGATCTCCTCAGACAGATCTATATTCACGATTGGGAAGTATGGGAGGAAAACATCCCATGCAGTGTGTAGCTGTGCCTGTGGAAGCCTGTTTCCAGCACTCACAAAAAGGCCATATTGTATGTCATAATAATGAGAACATCATAACTGTCATATTTATGTCTTGTTATCTCATAGCTGAGACTCCGTTTGCATAACAATGAAAAATAATGAAAAAGCTCTTAATGACCTATTTTTTTCTCATTATAGCAAGATGCTAATTCATTATTATAATGAATAATGAGTAAGAGATTATGAGAAATTAAGTTGAGAAAGTAAATCATTATTATGAGATGCTAAGTCATAATTACAAGATAGGATCTGATTTTTATGAGCTGTCAATTATGAGATAGAATCTAATTATTATAGGGCATAATTATGAGGCAGTCATTACTATGAGATAGCAAGGTATAATTATAAAATGCTGTCAAAATTATGGTTAACTTTGTTTTTTATGATTGACTAAATTGCTATTTCTTTTGATCGTGGATCAAACGTGCTGCCATATGTATCACACATGAACACTTTGATGGACAAAAATCATGGTCATCTATGAGTTAAAGAGTTAAGTCCAAGTACAGATGCTTTCATGCTGGGTCATAATTATGAGATAGTAATTTAAAATTGTGAAAGTAAATTATTGTTATGAGATGTTAACTCATAATTATGAGATAGTAAGTCCAAACATATGTCATAATTATGAGATACTATGTCATAATAATGGGAGACTTTCTTTTTATAACAACATGCTAAATGGCTATATATTTTTCCCCACTCTCAGAAATGTGATTCCATATGTACCATATATGAACACTTTGATGGACGAAAAATGTGGTCATCTCTGAGGAGTTGTCTACTTTTATACTATGTCCAAGTACAGATGCATCCATGCTTAACCGGGAGTATGTGTGCTGAAAAAGGAACAATACTCAAGGGAACCAAGTGAATGGGAAAAAGGAAAGGGAAGCATTTAAAGTCCTTGTCAGCAGTCCGTACACAGCTATTAATACATATCTGTCCTCTAACAAGTAGCAAATCTCTAGTGTCAACTAGTATTTTGTGAATGATTCTGAGATGCTGAGGTAAAACACTGTAATAGCTATGTTTACAGAATGAGTTGCATCCTTCCTTTCTTGTCTGTTCACCAGGGCTTGAATGTTTTGCTGGTTTTGCCATAACTGAACCTATGTTGTGAACCTATGCAGTTGGCAATGGTGTACCATATGAAGTGGTAACACAGTGCTATCCTCTTCCTTCCTTACTTTGGAATTGCTGAAATGTTTATGCAAGACCTTGAGTTACGAGCTGTATCCTCTTTTCCTTGTTTATGGTCTCCCTCACTGAGGTGCCACCAAAAGATTACATAACTGAGTTTACAAAGGAGTTACAAAGGTTACAAACTCCCATCAACCTCAGTGTTATGATATTAGAAGAGTTAAATTTATGTTTAGGTCTACAGCACAGTAATGGCAAGTAAGGGGCACTCCTAATATCGTCTACAATGTGCAGAACATTGTCTTTAACATTTTCTTAAGGTCTTGGAAAAGAGATTTCCATATAGTACCTAAAACAAAGGTTCTATGACATGTAACAATAGCAGAAAACTATTGGTGCTAGAAGGTACCATTCTTTTAAAAGATTCTTTAAAGAACCAGGTTTCCATCATGAAGAGAAACAACTTATGCAATCAAATGATTATTGGATGTATGTGGTTCTAACAATTGCCTTTATTAAAGAACCCTAAAAGAGCCACTTTTTTGAGGATGTAGTATCAAATATGGATTTATGCATACTTCTATGTCTTGAGGACTTTTGCTTATAAATGTTCACAGATTACCTCGGTTTATTTTTATTTTATTTTAAAGGGGCCATTTGTGGAGTTAGACCAAATTTGCTTTTTCTTTTGATTGCATTTACATATTGAGTTTATCTTAAAGGAGTTATGCAAATCCACACCCCACCTCACTTCTAGCTAAAATATTCCCTACTTGTCACAACTACATTCTCTCTGATGAGTTTCCACAGCACCGTCAGCACTACCACTCTCCACCCATGTTTCCATGACTCCTGCACTGCAATCTTGGACTTTTAATAAGAGGGGAATAGCTTTCTAGCTTGCAGCAGGACCCACCCTGCTTAAAAAACAGCACAGCTGGTTTATGCTGGTTTAACTCGTCTCCTAGCATGAACATGATTGTTAACCAGGATACCAGTATTGAAAACACAACATGTCATGTTGGTCTGTGCTGCTTTTTTTCCAGCCCTCCAGGCCAAATTCTTGGAACTATTTCATTGTAGAGAAATTTCTACAGTTCCTGCAAACCTTTGTTAATTGACTATACGTGTATAAATAACACCCACAAGGGAAACAAAATTCACGTGTGTTCATCTGCTTATTCGACAGCTTTGTACTGGTTATGGTAACATCAGCGACGGTTCTTCATGTTTTGGTGTGAGGGCCTTCAGCCTGAGAAGATCTACTGGTTGTATCATGTAGCCTAGCTATCATAAAATGATAAGGAGTCACAAAACATTAATTCCACATCACAGCAGCAACCATGTTATCATTACAAAGAAAATGTAGCGTTCTCACATTTTATAATCATGATTAGCACATTAGCATAGTTTCAACCTCAACAGAATACAAACAATAGTGACAACATAAAGACTTCACATGCTGACTCTGTATTATGGTGCATGTAAAGCTGTCATCTGTCCTAGACAGAGAAACTACTGAAGTTAGCTTGTGCTAAAATCACAGTTCTCATAGCTTAGCAAACGTAAGCAACTTTTCTCAATGGCTGAAATTGAGCCATCTTAGAGTCATGAAGGGCACACATTAAAGGAAGTCATCCCTGTGTTCCCAGGGACCTTTATTTGTCCCTTTTGTCCTTTACTTAATATTTAAAAAATATGACACGTGATTTGCTATGTTTAAAGTGTAGTAAGTAGGAAGGCAAAAACTTTTAGTTTGTAAGCTAAGAGGGGGAGAACATCTATGTTCCCAGCACCATACAGTCCCATATCTCTTTATTGAAAACATCCATCCATCCATTTTCTAAGCCACTTCTCCCTAAGGGTCACGGTGGGGGGCTGGAGCCTATCCCAGCAGACCTGAAAGGGTTCCTGTGATTATGGGTTCTAGGTTCACTAGAGATCATAGAAGGGACAAGAAGGAACAGTTTAAGTAAGCTAGCCTTAGTGAGTTAACTGGTTAGCTTCACAAATGAACACTTTTCTTTGGCAGTTTCCTAGAAATCTAAATGAACAAATGAAGATCCCTGGGAACATAGGGCCCTGGTGACAATGGGATGACCCCTCAAAAGACTACACAATTACAATAGCAACAGAAAGGGGCAATACGCAATGCTAAAATTGGTCAGAACTTATATATGGTCTGACTTCCCAAATAAACAGTTTGCTTGGCTAGCTAATTAGCTCACTGAGACTAATGTAGCTAAGACAAATGTTTTCCTGCTCTTTGCTGTCCCATCTATGTCACTGGTGACACCGAGACTCTAGCTTTTGTCTTATAGTTTTTCTAATAGCTATTAAGCTATTTTGCATCAAATAAAGAACTAAAGGAATGTACAGCCTTGAGAACATAGGTCACAGAACACTGGGAACATAGCTACAGTTCTGATTAAGGCTGGACTAACTTCTTCTTCTTCTTTCGGCTGCTCCCTTTAGGGGTTGCCACAGCGGATCATCTGCTTCCATTTTGCCCTATCCACTGCTTCCTCTACTTTTACACCAACCATCTCCATGTCCACCTTCACTACATCCCTAAACCTTCTCTGAGGTCTACCTCTTCTCCTAACACCTATACTTAAATATACTATCAGTAATGATTTGCCGTTGAACTTGTTTTTGATATGAGGCATGACCTGGTGCCTCTGGGATAGTGGCCATGTGAAAACAGGATCTGGAATACTCTTAAGGGGATTGTTCCTACCCCGTTCTTAGAGAAAACACTGTTCATCCACTTGGTGTAAGTCTTCTTCTGCACAGCCATACGCTGCTCCTGCAGCTCTCTGATCCTTCCATGCTCATAGTCATCTGCCTGCTCAGACATCTAAGAGACCACAGCAAAAACCCATTTTAAAAATGCATGATTACATAGATTCAGTTAAAAAAAGCTCAAAGTAAAGTGGAGGTCACTTAACAGCAATATTTCTAAGCGATTGAATGAATGATTGAATGAAGGCTAGTAGGAGCCACTTAGCGTCCAAACCAGCTCATGCTCATGGTAACCAGATTAGCAAATTTGGCTAAAGCACCTTTCATTGTTAGTCACAATAGCATTTTGAACATGTTGTTAAAGGAATGCTATGTCTTGCTGAAGGTTGTTCATTCTCAATAAATGTCACCTGCACAGCAATCACATGATGAGCTTAATTATTAAACTTCATATATTACACTTTAGCAGAGATCTTCACAGTCTTGGAACACAGTGAATAGACAATATCGTTATGCCAGTATCACCACCACAGTGGCAAATATTACAAAATTGTCACAAACCATTTTAAAATAGCCTCTGCTAATTTGAGAGAATATGTTTGGTATAATGTTTTCAGAGTTTTCATATCTGTTCACAGTATGATTATGGACATCAACTTCAACTTAATGGGCTCCATAAAAATACCTTACATTTTATTGGCACTTCTTTAACAGCCAAGTCAACAGATTTGGGATCCTTTCAATTATCATTAAAAATTAAGCTAATAGGATAAGAAATTGTACAAAGCATCAGTGTTGATCCAGTATAGTCTTAACAACTTTTCAGATGTTTACCATAATACTTAATTTGTTATTTATTACACTATAATTACATATGCAGATAATGTAGTTAGCATTTATATACATATATATTGAAAAAATCAAGCTCTTACTTTAGTCATAGATTTGACTGTCAACCTCAACATCTAAGCAAGTAATGAAGGTAAAGCTTGATAATCAAGAGCAGCACAAAACGGAGACGTAACTGTATAGCTTTCACTGCAAAAGCAAAAATCTAATTAAATGTTGTCACAAACCTTCACAAAGTCCTCTCCTCAGCCTTCAGCCTAAACAAACTTTGTCTAAGATGTAGAGATATTCATAATGCAAACCCGTTTGAAGCGAGCTCTTTCTTTAAGGTTGATCAGTGAAGTGGTGAATTGAACTTTGAAGCCATAATGGGTAGTAGATTGACAAAGAGGCTGTCTCTCACCTGACAGTGTGCAACAAGAGAGGTATAAAGGTTGCACATCATATTTACTGCTGCTTCTGTTCAGCTGCACACAATTTTAAGGAAATAGTTCAAACAGAAAATTATAATATTACTAATGGTAAGTCAAAGTAAGGGGAGATCTTGCCAATATATCTCCTTTAGGATTCATTCAGGCACTGTTAGCATTTTTGAGTGAGGAATAAACAACTGAAATGGGAAATTTATTTGTTTTTTAATGACAATCACATTGTGGCATGTGCCCACCTCCTGGGCCCCACCTTCCTGCCGGCTCTTGCGGCCACAATGTGATTGTCATTAACAAACAAACACATTTCCCCGGCACACGCCACACACATATATTCTGATGAGGCTGTGAACATAGTACGCTTGTATCTACAGTTTCATGCTAAAGTTTGAGTGCCACTGGTTAAATTATGTTGTTTGTATGTTGATGTATGTTGATTTTCTAAGTGAAAATAAGTTAACACACCTCTACGGAGAGCACACGTCTACACATTTTAATACACAATTACTGTTCATTTTCTGAGTTTACAAATATTGAGGGACAAAAAAAGTGATCTATGCAAATTTTACATTTTTTTCCCCAGCATTGTAAACATTGTAAAAATGGCATATTAAAGTTTATTATCTATAAAGGATGTGTTCACTTTTTATTTGATAAATCAAGAAAGCATGTCATCTGAATGTCAATAGACCTCTGAATACCACTGAAGACATTGTACAATCAATGTCAGATCATTTCCCAACTAGAAACCTTGGGTAAATGGTGAGGTTCGAGCCAAAATAAGAGCTCAGGCTGCTGCCTACAACTCTGGTGACCCGGCTAGCTACAAGAAGGCCAGATATGACCTTTAGAGGCCATCAGGAAGGAACAAAAACACAAATAGTTTAGCTTCTTAGTTTTATTTATTATATGCCGCAGTTAACTATAACTTGAGTGAGACCCCCATAAGAAATATATGTACAATATACTGTACATAAGCATTTCAATGCTTAAATGTCCTAACATGTTGTGCAAATGACAAATAAACTTGAAACCTGAATGCTCAAACTTTTGCATACGACTGTATGCCTTTGTATCACACATGTTGCTGCTGCTGGAGGAAAATCTTGTATCTCCATTTTCGTTTTTCAGTTTTTCGCATAATTTGAAAATGTCTGTTGCCCTTTACATTGAGTGCAAGTCTGTTTTCATTGACTTACAGTAAAATTAGTTTCTCTTTTCCTGTAAAGTTACCATTTTGGATATACAGGGTTTTCTTCTGACAGCAGAGATATATTTCTCCTTAAATTTTCAATTTACACCAACCATCAATTTTCAAATTTTCAATAAAAATTAATCACAAACACAAACTGTAAGTGTAAAAAGTGAAAAGAAATGATCAGAAAAACAAGTGTTTTAAATAGTATTTATTATCTTCATTCCCTTGTTCCATTTAAAAAGGGTCAACCGAAATCTTACCTCTTTACATTAACAGTTTGCAGTGAAAAATACTTAACATAAAAAAGTCATAAAGGCCAATATTAGTTAACAATAAGGCTTTTACAGTAGACTCGATCTTGATTATTGAGTGCACAGTAACCAGAAACACACAAATTTAACTTTTGGTTAAAGTAATAATTTATTTTGGTTTAGTAATAATTTATGTAATTTTTTTCATATTAGTACGAGTTGTTTACATTTTACTGATTTATCATAACATTACACCAATGAATTATGATTGTAACTATAATAAAAGACTGACAGACAAAGGCAGATAACTATGTTATAGTATCATTTGTATAATAAAGTCTTTAGTCATTTAATGATCAGAAGAAATATGCTGCATTATTAAGTCTCATTAAACAAAAAGACACAAAAAACACATTTTCCTTGTAAACATGGAGCCCACTTCATTAAAATTTCCTTAAATAATGAAAAATGTTCCAGTTTAAGTACATACCTGATGACCTCATTGTTGACATTTAATTCTGTGTCGTCAGAGTGCTTCTCATCATCAACACAAAATGAAAAATATCCACACTTGAAAGCACTTTCTTTTAAAAAGAAATACTGCAAGCATATAATGTTTCCAAATAATGAGTAATGTAGGTCTGTAAAACTGACACTGCTGTTTTAAAGAACTATTGTGAAATGCTGTGAAATAACTGTCCAAACTTATATGTATTTAGTGTCTGATATAACACTGGAAGGAATGAATGATCAAAATGAGAAAGGTAGCATGTCTAAGCTTTCACAGATGACGAATTGAAAGAAACCATGCTGCAACTCTATAATGTGACGACGTTGAGAGCCTTTTGTAGACCATAAAGCTTTGCCAAAAAAATCTTACATAGCACTGTAGATATCATAATTATAATTCAGTGTGTCCTCTGTTCTGTACACATCCCATGTTGAAGCAAACTGACAATGTTTTTATAGAAACCCAGAGGGGTTATTTAATTACTTTTCTATTTATATAACAGTGCACAAGCTAATGTTCAGTCTCAAATGCAGCATTAACATAAGACTTGCAACATTAAAAAAACTAACTAATGCATCCATGTACAGCACATAAAGAAGTACAAACAGAGCATTTATGCATAATCCACTTTCACATATTATGAAACATTTATGTCAGTTATTATGCACAAAAAATAATTCAGAACAGTGGCAGGTCTCATGGGAATGTAAAGTCCTTCAACAACCGTCAACTAGAGTCTGTAATGCTGTTAGTGCACGCTGATTGTCAACCTTAAGATCATTAAACTATTAAAGCCTAATTTTAGTATTAAAGTCTTTCATTTGCATTAAAAATAACAGCCTAACAATGTAAAATATTGATACATTAAAGGTTGTAATGATTTTTTGTTTTTCTAAGGTTTGATCATTTGAAAGAATAACAAATGCCACAAAACCACACATAAACAGCAGCCAGAACATAATGTAGCTGTTCACTGTTTTAGAAGTACTGACAGTATCCACTCTAGGCTCACAAAAGCAAATAATGACATAATTGATCACAACAGTGATGATCATACTGCCCACTCCTACAGGCAGATAATTACCAAAGTAACAGGTTACAACATCATTGTACATTGTATCTTCTTTGTATTTTTCTTTTTTTATATATAAAATTATCTATTTTGTGTGAATGTCATGATAAATGGACCAATACATCTGGTTCTAAACGGCTTAGAAAAAAATATTGTTACCTTAACTTACGTCAAAGGTATACAACATTTTTTTTCCTTTTCCTGTAAAGTAACCATTTTGGGAGGTAAGGTGATGAAAGGTGATGTGACTTAAGTTAAAGAAGATGGTGCCATAACCTAAGCTATGTGGTTGTTGTATTTGAGGGGAAAGAAACTTGCTTGAAAAATATGACTTGCTATACATTCATATAATGGTTTTAGTGTGGAACTACCAGAAACATATACAGTGTGTGTATGTACAATGTGCGTACACACCAAATGACCAGTTAAAGAAGTTGTCATCATGGGACAGCATGCTGCACCTCCCTTTACCAAAATCACTGGTTTAATTAAAAGACTTGAAATTATGTTTCAGCCACTGTGTCAAAGTAACCATGATATGTAACCAATACTTCCATCAAAAGAGCCTTGGGAATGTAAAACCTGTCAAATTATCTTCAACATAATAAAACATATCAAATGATAGACTTGTGAATGAATGGTGAGTTGTGTCACTAAAGAATGCAAAACTATGTCAGTTGGTAGCACATTTCATTCACTGGTAGCTACATTTGGCATTTTTGGTTACCTGGTAACAGTCAGTACTGCTGGCTGGTATTTACATATGAACATTTGTCTTTGGAGCATACACACCAACTTCTCAGTCCTCCTGGTGGTTGTACAGGATGTCTGCAGTGGAGTTCTTCCTGTGAGCTGGAGGCACCAGGTGTGGAGGCAGCTCTGAAGGCAGCTCGAAACCCTCCAGCTTGATCTTGATGAGATGTTGAGCCAAAGCGAACTCCTCGTCATCCAGCATGCCATCCTTGTCACAGTCGGCCAGTTTCCAGATCTTCCCGAGCACAGTGTTAGGCAGGCGTGAGTTCATCATCTCCTTCTTGGCATTGACACCGGTCACCTTGCCATTGATAGGCATGAGAGTGTAGAAGATTTCATCGTAGCGTGGCTTATCACGGCTCACGATCCAGTCCTCAGTGTCAGCCCCAGCGCTAATGCCCTCACCATAGCCATGGCCGAACGGCCCATCCTGTGAGCCTTCGAACGCACCGCCAGTCACCATTTGAGGTGGCATTTTACCCTCCTCCTCCCGGATCAGGGTCATCAACCCTGAGATTTTGTTGCTCAGCATCTTGTCCACTGATTCAATGAGCTTTATTTTCAGGGAGGGAAACTTGCCGAAGTCATAGTGCAAGAGCTGTTCCTGTATTAACAGATATAAGAGAATTGACAAATTAAACCCTTTTAATTAAGGCCAGGGACCACCAGTGGGCCCAAAGTTTTATTACACACTTCTTTAACCTAAGAATAGCTACACCAGCTTGCCCTGAGGTCCCTGTAGTTGTTGAATAATAAGCCTTCGTATGTAAAAAGCCTGGGATTTTAAGGGGTTATAAAAGTAAGATTTCATTGCTTGATTTATTTACTGTAATGCTTTTTTCCTGCTTTGCTGATAATGCAGGCAAAGCAAACAACCTATGTAGAGGAGGCAAAAGGGAAAGTCAACACGCACTGAATTGATTCTTTTTTTAGAGATATCCGAGACTGTACAAATGATAATCAATGCTTGGCTTTGAAGGTAAATCTATTTGGAGCTCAGCCTGTATCTTCTAAGTGCTACCTGGAAACTGTCCAATCTTAAGAGAGCCCTATGCTTATGTCTCATTGTACTGCATTCTATTGCACAGTAGCAATCAACTACTGTACCAAAAGTTATCATTATCAAGATAAAGTATTCAAAGATCTCTGAGTATTTAAGAAACACTAAAATATCAAAACTTTTTCTGGCACTTTCTCCTCTGGCAAATAATGTGGAAAACTTCAGATTAGAAGTGTTTGGTATTTTTAGTGGTTTCTACAACACAGCAGGTAACATGGGCCTAACCTCTGCCATGCCTGGTGTTGTGTAAACATCCTCAGATAAGACTACAGTACATGGTCCCACTGTTCAGCACACAAGAACTGCTGTCCTCCTCAAGAATCAAACCCCACTGTTGATGGCACACTGGCTTAGGCAGTTTGCTAAAACTGTCCCAGGTTCAGTAATATTCTTACAGATGTCTAAACTGGAGAAGCTTAAAGATTCATTAAGTTGCCTTCACCAATGCTCTGCTATGTCAGAAGGACTGATACAGACAATGTGTTAAAAGGTTTCTCTAGACACGCTTCTATGACTGATGTAAAAACGGCCATTTTGTTGTCAATCAATAAACAAGATCACAATTACCTGGACACGTCGTATTATTCGTAAAGAAAAGAAGTATGAATTACAAAAAATTAGCAGCAATATGCTGACAATTGTATGTTTTGCTGCTCTGAATTGCTGACGAGTCTCTCCCTATATCACAACATTACCAGCAGACTGTGCAAGCAGGCTACAAATGTTTCAAAAGTCAGTAATTTTGTGGTATTGATTGAAATATTACCCTTGAAGCATTCCTTGTTATTCAATATTAGATTTTAACACCTAACTAGTCTTATTAGCATGCATGAGCCAAGAAGTAAGCTTTTTCCAAAACCTAGACTGCTGATGGGCGGTCTACATTCCATTCTATATGCATGTAATGACAGCACTTCTTGATTAGACTGCAGAAGGGACAGAGAATAACTTATCATCTGCTTTTAAAAGTTATAATGCACAGTTGAACTAAAACTAGAAGAAGAAGACAAAGAAGAAACTTTCATTTAACAAGCAGTCAAATCTAGCAAGTTTGCCAAAAGCTTGGTTTACCATCACTACCTTACTAATTTAGCTTGTTACAATATATTTAGCTTACAAAAACAAAACAGAAAAAAAGCGGTATAACTATGGTACAGTACCTGACGTTTGCTGGAATATTATCATTGCAAACATTACCACTGTAAACATGACAGGAGGGACATTTTTTTTCTAGTTTTGGTATACGGTGTAAAGAGCCATTGGCTGACTGACTCACAACAGTTTGACTTCTTGCACAATCTTGCACGTACACTTTTCCATTTTTTGGTTTGCGCATCCATTTGAGCCCAGAATATGCAAATTAGTACATTTTAGATAACTTCTAAAGTAACTATGTCACAACTAGAACTTGAGGAGCTCTTTTGAAACAGATTTTTCACGAGAAGCTGCAGCAAAACAATGCATTGTGTTAAATTTCTGGACTTTTCCAAGTACGAAAGAAATGTGATCAAGAATTCCAGGATAGAGCTATTTTAAGGATGTCACATTGGCTGAAAAATGTTGAATTTTACTGGAACTAAGAGTAGAGGATTACCTGTACTGCCTCACTTTGTTTACAAATGCAACTTTGTTTACAAAAGCAATCCACTGTATTGATGGGAAACCTAACAAGGGCATGATTGAATGATTAAATAACAACTTTTTAACGACTGATTACAGTGTTTACCTGCATCTTGTTGACATTGGGGAAATCTCCAGGCGAAATGTGGTGCTCCCTCTGCAGGATCTGGTAGATTTCGGGTAGGTGGGTAATCAGCTCTTCTTTCTTCTTTTCCTTTCCAAACAGAGAAGGCATCTCTTTCTTCAAGTAACTGATGATGTAAGCATGCACCTACAAGCATATAAAACAATATAGCAGGATTAGTGAAGTTCAAGCACATGGTCATCCTAGATTTAAATAACCCTTTATGTAACCTACTACTATAAATATGTGGTGTGTGAGATTAAGAGATTTGGGATTTGAGATTAAAACTTGGAACACAACAGAATGTCCTGCCCAAATATGATAAATCGGAGATATCAACTATGCTCTGGATGATCGATTGCTTTTGTAGACTTTATTTTATCACCAGGAAGCTGTCAGTCTCAGTGATTGATGGAGATAGCTTTTGTTTTATGCTCCAAAGGGTCTTCACCTCATGCTCCCCAAAACTGGTTACATAATCTGAAGTTATCAACTGGTGTCCGCCTTGAGGCTGCCCCTTGCCAAAAGAATGGTCAACAATGTCTGTGTTTACACACCTCTTTCCTTAATAAAGAGGAAGCATGCTGCAAGGGGGGACTAAAATAAAGCCAGGCTTTTTCCATGTTTTTTCCTTCCATGGACAGCCAAGGTCCAGCGACCGGCCCAAGAGGTGTAAACACAATGAGTGGCAGAGTAAAGGAGAGTGGAAGCCAGAGGGAAAAAAAGACCTGTACCTCTACTATGCTAGCACACATCATAGCATTCCTTGTACCAGGGAAAGGGGATACACCAGACCCTTTCAGGGATGGAAGCATGCACATAACTGACTCACATGGGCTTACACACACTAGGAAGGAATGCAAAGAGCTCCAGGATTCCTGATTGTTGGGCAGGATTGGGGAAACATTGCGGAAGAGATAAGAGGTGCTGTAGGCGGTAACTCCGTAAATGGATTTTTTGGAAGGGCTCAGATGTATGTGCTGTTCTCGGCACATCCAGGCAGCACATTGAGAGTGAGTGGGTTTGCATGGTGCAGTTAAGCCAAAAACAACACTAGCTGTACCACAATCAAATGCAAGACAAAACAGCTGTGACACACAGCAGCAGAGGGCAGCATTATCTGAAATGGACATTTGCCCTGATACAGAATGGCTAATTTATAGCAAGTATTCTTTATAATAGTCTGAATTTAAGCACAAAATAAGCATTTAAGCTCATAGCTGGCAATGTGAAAGAGAATTATGGCTAAAAGCTATATTTGAATGCTCAAATATATGTCAATGATATGTTCTTTTGATTTTCCAAGGGAAAATAAGTTTACACATCCAGCAAACGTAAATATGGCACTTTTCTGCAACTTTTAGTGTACAGTTTATATTTATATGATGAAAAAAAATAAAAATAATATGCCATATGTATAAAATATAATATACACTGGTCAAAAAATAAAGGGAACACTCAAATAACACATCCTAGATCTGAATGAATGAAATATTCTCATTGAAAAAATTTGTTCTGTACAAAGTTGAATGTGCTGACGACAAAAAAAAAAAAAAAAAAAAAAAAAAAAAAAAAAAAAAAAAAAAAAATCACACAAAAATCATCAATGGAAATCAAATTTATTAACCAATGGAGGCCTGGATTTGGAGTCACACACAAAATTAAAGTGGAAAAACACACTACAGGCTGATCCAACTTTGATGAAATGTCCTTAAAACAAGTCAAAATGAGGCTCAGTATTGTGTGTGGCCTGCACGTGCCTGTATGACCTCCCTACAACGCCTGGGCATGCTCCTGATGAGGTGGCGGATGGTCTCCTGAGGGATCTCCTCCCAGAACTGGACTAAACCATCCGTCAACTCCTGGACAGTCTGTGGTGCAACGTGGCGTTGGTAGATGGAGCAAGACATGATGTCCCAGATGTGCTCAATCGGATTCAGGTGTGGGGAACGGGTGGGCCAGTCCATAGCTTCAATGCCTTCATCTTGCAGGAACTGCTGACACACTCCAGCCACATGAGGTCTAGCATTGTCCTGCATTAGGAGGAACCCAGGGCCAACCGCACCAGCATATGGTCTCACAAGGGTCTGAGGATCTCATCTCGGTACCTAATGGCAGTCAGGCTACCTCTGGTGAGCACATGGAGGGCTGTGCGGCCCTCCAAAGAAATTCCACCCCACACCATTACTGACTTGACTGAGTCTTGCTAATTGCCAATAATGTCCACCTGTTGTCTATTTCATTTGCACAACAGCATGTGAAATTGATTAGTGTTGCTTCCTAAGCGGACAGTTTGATTTCACAGAAGTTTGACTTACTTGGAGTTATATTGTGTTGTTTAAGTGTTCCCTTTATTTTTTTGAGCAGTGTATATACACTATATCACTGTTGTCAGAAGAAAACCTCATATCTCCAAAATGAGAACTTTACAGGAGAAGGAAAAAACCTACTTTACTTTTAGTGTAAGTCAAGGGAACCAGACTTTTTCACCAAATAATTTTGGGTCATTTCATTTTCTTTTACATACAATGCAAAAGGCAACAGGTATTTTCAAAATGTCAAAAACTGAAAATGTCAAAAATGGAGGTTTTCTTCCGACAGCAGTGATCTTCTATTCTTCTTAATAATATAAAATAAAGCCTATAAATTGTGTCAGAACTTTTGCACAGGCCACTTTTTTTCCCCCAATATGTTAAATTTAGCAAATAAACTCTGTGGATATTTTCACTTAACTAATCAACAAAACAATTAATTGGGCAAACATATACAAAGATTTCAACATTCAGCGTTTTTTTTTTTTGTAGCATGCAGTGTAGTGAAAACAAACATATGCAAGGCAGGGGTACCACCAAACAGGATTAGGGACACTCTGCTTCAAACAATACAGACAACATGGCAAAGATTCTGTAAAGTTCACAGCTACTCTAACAACTAATAAAGCTTGCTGACCTTGGCAAGTCGAGCTCTTTTGATGAGGTCATTGAGCTTGCGTAGAGCAGCATTTCGTGGCAGGGCCTGGATGTCCCGGAAGAGGTCCTGTGCCTCTGCCTCAAACAGTCGACGGTTGTCTGTGTTCTGCAGTGGCTTGGCCCAGAAGGAGCCCAGGTAGACCCTCACCACCTCTGGGGTGTTAATCACTTTGCCAAGGGACCACATCAGAGCCCCGTAGACCCGCATCAGCTGTTGTGTGTCCACCTGGTCAGCCTTGTTCAAGACTACGCGGATCTTGTCGTCCTGGCCACGGAAGGCCTTGATAGCCTCAGAGAACTCGTCAGAGATGTCCAGCTTGTGGGCATCAAAAAGGAGGATGATACGATCCACGCGCTCACCGAACCAGCGCAGGACTTCGGAGAAATCATAGCCTGTGGAAGAGAAAGTAGCATTTCTAAAAGGAGCATGTACTGAAAAAAGTGATGGAATTTTTTTTACACATTTAAAGTATATTCAACGCACCACATCTTTTATGTATGCATTACAAGTGTTTTGGGGTTAGATTAAGGTTCCTAACCTTACATTTTCTGTGTTCTTCTGCTGTAACACAGCCACTTCAACTTTGGATGAGCTTGCTAATTAACTGACTAGTTGGATCAGGTGGAACCACTGTAATACAGTATGAAAAGATGGATGTAGGACCAGGGACAGAAAATTATCCAGAGATCTTTGTGTGCTGAAGCACATTAAGGACAATTATACTAATATACTATCTATATACTATATACTAATATACTATACAATTATACTAATTGTAGTACCAATAGTAAAACATTGAAAATTCCTTTTAATCTAAGCTTTGCTTTAATCTGGGTCTGGGAAACTGTGTGTTGCACTCGCAATAATTATTTGCAACCTTGTGTAGATTGTGCATTTCAATACAATTCCAGTGCTGTAGAAAGGCCTGATTAGGCATGGTGTGATTAGTCATAATGGTCTTAACCAGGGGGTTCAACTGGTGGGGATCCCTGTTTTTCTCTGTTCTCTGTTTTCCTTTTATTTTTAGGAGACTGCTGGTAAAGACAATACAGTGTAAGACAATAAACAGAAAACATGTTTAATTGCTGCCACTTATGATGAATGACATACAATAAGATTTGGAAACATGCTTCACTGACTACTGAAAACTCATGGGCTTCCTTTCTAACATAACCATCCAATTTAACTCTGTTAAACTGATGAAGCAGTTTAGCAATACTAGTCTATAAACACTAGAAAAAGCTGGCTACTGAGCTGCAAATGGGACCCAGTGCAAGCCCTGATCAGAACACGCTAGATCAGAAGATACAAGCTTGGTCAGCACATAAACAACATATACTAAATATTCTTCTGATTCTTCAGAGCACTCAATCAAGAACTACTGTCATTGTAACAGAAGCTACCTTTGATTCTGCAATCAAACTACTAAATGTATTTCACCCTCTAAATGGGTAATAACGCCTTCCCCTTTTAGAAGGGACAAGGGAGTCTTATTCAGAGGGAGGAAAGATACAGAGCCACAGATAGTTTTCAGGTAGTACATAATTTCTGCTTATATATATATATATATATATATATATATATATATATATATATATATATATATATATATATATATATATATATATAAAAAAAAGATGGTTTTTAGTCAAAAACTGTTCACAATATAATACATGTACAGCCATTCAGTACATACTGTGATGTACTCAGATTATAATGTAATAAGATATTCATCCAACTATTTAGCAGCCATGAGGAAATTATGCTGTGAAAAACAATGACATGGATTACATATGGTTAGAGAAATGTTAGGAAATGCTGCCAAGTCCTTCCAAAAGGAGGAGCCTTTTCTTTCTTTTCTTTTTTTTTTATATAAAGTGTGGGAACCATTAAAGCCGCTCTTTGGTAAATTAATTGGGGGAAACTGGCTCTTTATAAAAGGCATGCCTATGTATATCAATGGAAAAAATCTCTTCACCATCACTAAATCAGTACTCAATTGAAACGGTTCTTAAAAAGTAACACTTTAAAGGAATACTCAGAAAATGTGAACATCCCAACACATGAAAGCTAACAAGAGCTCTTCGGCTACATTCATTCTTAACAAACATTTCGTACCTACAGAAAAAGTGCTGCACAACTTAAAACCATCCTAGGCACTTAAATCATAAAGTATGTAACTAGCTGACTTCATCCACTTTAGCAATGAATCATCAATGGATTTGAGGGGCAACTTAGCCTAGGCTGAAGGGACTTAAAACAGGAACAGATGTGGAACGCCCATGGACTGTTACTCCTCCACTCCAGAGTAGCATGGTGAACGACTGCGCAGCACTGTACCCTGATGTAACCTGCGTCAGACCTTCCACCCTGCACCACCCTGTGCTTACCCTCTGCCGTGTCCTGGAGTTGTAAGATAAGGCTTGCTCCTATGCCTAAGCACAACTCACAACGCATTTATCAGGCTTTGGCTCTGACTTTGCATATACCTCATTTCTTAGATTAGTGTTATTATTTTTACCTTAAACAACCTAAATAACCTTGAACAAGTTGCATGTGGATATGAGATGGTGAGGTTGCTGCCACAGTGGTAACCACATCCTAATCTTTAGCAAAATGACAATATGTGCTGCTCTAGGAGTCAGAGGGAAAACATTATACATTATATCATAGTATTTTGGGCTTAAAAACAGTATTGATACATTAAGCCCACTGTCAGACTAATACAGTAGATCACCAAAATGCATTTCTCTCCAAATCCACTTTTGTAAGGTGAAGTTTTCTGTCAGTGTAGTAATTACATTAAATCGTAGATTTTTATGGGACAACAGGGTTTGATCCCACAATTGAGAGAGAAAATAGAAACACCATTAAGCGTCTTTGGGTGAGCCTTCCAACACTGCTATAGCAAATTGCTCTAGATTATTCTTCATATAGATAAAACCTGTTTTATATTATTGTATTGTATAATATTGTAAATACAATGGCGAATATTTATCAAATGTCTCAGAGGAATGCTGTTCTGGGGTCAGCTTACTCCAAAATGCCTGATAAATATTAAACAATCATCGATCAGGGGATTGAGAAAAGAATTGCATTGTACTCAGCCCCTATAAACCTCTCTCCTCAGCTTCATACTCTGAAATGGAAGCATTAGAGCTCAGACCAGGAAGATCACAATATGTGCTGTACTACACAGGATCTAGTCTACTATACAAAGAAGTCTTGCAACTACCTCAACAACAGAAACTGTACAAGACAAGACCCAGAAAACCACAGGCAGCTTTGCCTTTTTCAGAGGAAGGTACTACAACCCCAATTCCAATGAAGTTGGGACGTTGTGTAAAACATAAAAACAGAATATGATGATTTGCCCTGGCTGTGCCCTACTTTCAATGTAAGTCAATGGAACCAGATTTTTGATCTTTTCTTTCATCAAGGACAATTATTTATTTATTTTTTAAAAATTGTCAAAAACTGAAAAACATTTAAAAATGGAGATACAAGGTTTTCTTCTTCTGACAACAGTGCTATATTAGTGCAATATGCTGTACCTAGTACCAAGTATGCTACTTCAAAACCCTATGCATCATTCATTAGCATCTCGCTTGACAAATGCTGTTATACCCTTCCCAGTCTAAACTGATCCAGTATTTACATTAACTACGTGGTTTTCCATAAATATTTGGGATCTGTGAAAGTGTAAAAATTGTACACCAAAACAAACTTACACAAGGCCCCTTTAGTCTGTTTCACTATTTCCTCACTGGTAATACCCCTGCACATAGGATTTATACCTGTAAGAGCAGCATGAGTGTAACTTTACCAGAAAGTACATTTAGAAGCTACTGCTCAGAGGTTTGGAATCAGTGTTTCAATTATACAAAACAATATGTGTGCAGAATGGTGAACAAAGATGTAGATGATTCTGAAATTCAAAATCATTGATGATCCCAGACCAGAGCTTGGATGACACAGTCTGATACATAATCATACAGTGTACTTTATAGATGGTCTTTTAGAACCTGTAAATAGGTGGTTGCCAATCCCAGTCCTGGTAAACCATCTAGTACACCTGATTCAACTCATTATCAAATTAAGAAGCTAGGTCAGGTGAATAACAGTGGGGAAAATACAAAAATTGTGCAGCGCATAGCATCCCCAAGGCTAACCGTGGGAAAAACAGCTGCAGAAGACAGTTTATGAGAGATAAAGGCATGCCAGAATTTCTTCTTTTAAGCACAGCAGTAGTTACATCAAAGTTGATGTGCACTGTTTTTTGGTGGGTGATCAAACCAGACTTGTGAAATGAGGAATAGAAAGTGAGAAGTGCTGACAGCAAATGGTGACATCCCTTTGCTTGGGCTGTTACGTTCATCCTGCTGTACCCACAGGATGGAAGGCAGAGACGGAAATGATGCCTCCTTATAAAGACGCAGGCTTGCATCTGTTCACCGAGATTAAAACTAATGACCAAAGACTGCGCCTGAATCACAGCTGTATGGCAAAATATCTTTCAACAAACTGGTGAAAACTAACCTCCATTAAAGGAATGGCACAGATTCTCATTAGCAATGTAACAGTGGCAAATCTGATTTATTATTTTTTTGTGGAGATCAATTTCAGCCCTGGAGAGTTGGAGACCAGCATATTTTGGTGAATTCTTAAACCTCAAAACTGGGCTGGACTGAGGTCCCCTGGGACTGAAGCTTAACATTAGTCTCTGGTGTAGATCTTTGAAGGACTCTGTCAAGCACATATAATGTCATCAGGCTAGCTGGCTGGTCATGTGACATCTGATCACAATGCATTAAGAGCTCATTGACCTGAGGTAACCCCTTTCCCTGCCAACAAGATGCTGGCCTCTAGCAAACATGTCAATAGGAACACTTCAGAAGGCCGTGCTAGAAGAATGATCAGTGCTTGAGACAGCAGATTTTATTATTTTATGCGTACACTTTAGCTGAATCCTCACAGCTTGCATGTGTGATCCTCAGACTACTGCACTCACTTGCTAAAGTGAACCCAACAAGAAGGAGCAAAATTTTGGCAACACGGCAGACTCAAGAACAGCATTGACAGATTGTGCACTGCTTCTACTAACCTCTGCTAATGCGCTGCTTTTCCCCAGACAAGATGCCCGGCGTGTCGATGATGCTAATGCTCTGCAGGACTTGGTTGGGCATCTGAGAGCAGATGAACCTGGAGTTAGAGAAAAAAGAAAAAGTGTGTTATCAATTCTGCAATTCTATTATTATTCTGCAGGCTCATTACATTACATACGTATTCACATTATCATATTATTATTCACATTATTAAAAAAAGTTCAACCCACAAGAAACCTGCTTGTTCTGGAGTAATTTTATTGCCTTCTGGATGTGAGAATTTTATCACTGAGGAGACTTTAACAGGCATTCCCTTGATAAATTAATCCATTCCAAATAGGGCTTTGGTCACACATATCATTTCTTCTCTTATGCTTTACATTACATGTCCATGTGCCTTAATGACCAGTGCTAATCCTGTCAGGTAAGGATTACCCAAGTTCATTTTAGCCCCTTCTTCTACAACAATGTTTTGTCTTAACAGAACACAGCACTGTCATAATCACACTCCATGATGAGAACTGTGGGGTGTTGGTGTGTGACTGGTTCAATAAATATCATGGAACACTTTAATTAACTATCAAAATCGCCAGTTCTAAATTTGATGCAGCAGGTAAAGTGCAAAAAAAAAAAAAAAAAAAAACACAGAACTCCAGCTGAAATGTGCACCAAGGTTCTGAAAGAGTGGATATAATGCAATGAAACTGTCTCAAAAGACTTGTTTAGTCCGTTCCTGATAGGACTCGTGCCATTGTTAAAGCAAGGGGACGCATAATCAAATATCAGAAAAAAAATTGCATACAACACATTTTTTTCCATAACCAGTGATCCTAACAATGATATATGTACCTCAAATCATTCCCACTATACTTTATTTTAGAGAGATCCTTTTTGTGTGTAACAACTAACAAACATTATCAAATGTGTTTAGGTTTTCTTTTAACTCTTTTTTTAATGATTTTTAGGAAAGAGGAAATTGCAACATCTACCAACTGAAACTGTTAAGGAGGATAAAATGAGAAATAGCTCACTTAGGTTTTGCTCTTTAGAAAATGATACCTAACTAGACTGGTCTAATCAACTGGGACTGTTTCAAGCAAGAAAGATTAAAAAGAAATTAAAAAAAAAAAAAAAATTTTAAAAAAAAAATCACTGTCGCTCCAAAATATGCCATCGTATGACGCACAGACTGGTCCACAGGAAACAAGTGCATTGTTTGAGGTTCCTCTGGAAAGAAGAGATGTTTTCTGTCAAGTGTGCCTTTGACCTCTGTAACTGTGACTGTCAAAGAAGCACTAACCCATTTCCCCTGGACATAAATATAAAGCCAACAAGGGGAAAAAATACTCCCCCAACTGTCTGCTTGCTAAAGTTAAACATTAAAAAAAGCACAGCAAACAACATCCACTATCGCTTAAAAAGGCGTGATCCAACCACTTCCCACAACTTGTTTATGGAAAGTGGTGCCAGTTATATTAAGTCATAAAGGCCATGAGGAAAGGAAGCAATGGAGTGTACTAAGGGAACATAACAAGTAGCAGTGCATTCTTCTACAGGAACTGCACTGGTATGTTTCATTTTAATATTTATTTATTATAAAAGTAAATAATCTAAAATCATCAACATTGTAGAAGATCACTATTGATAAGTATACAAACCACAAAGAGCAACAAATAAACTGATGTTTTTGTGCTTTTCATTTGAATTGTGAACCTTCCATGGACATCACACATTCCAAACAGGTCATTTAAAGCCGTCTCCTCGGGCACAGCCAGTGCCAGAATACATAGTCATGGAAAACTCTTGTTTTGGCAACAGCTCAGGGAGACGTCAATCCTGTTACACCATCTACCACTTGTGAGTGTGCATCCATGCCCGTACTCTAGATATTCAAATAGGCACACAGCCTTGCGAACTGTGAAGAAAGGTAATATGGGGTAACTATTTCACTGACAGTTGACCTACTGCAGTTCAGTGTTTTACTGGACTTAACTCTATAACAGCTAACGGTCAGGTACTTCATGAGCTGAATCATGAAGGTGTGCTACAGCAAGGAAAACCCTTGTGCTGATAAATATATTAGCAATCAGTATGTTTTAGCTGATAAATGGAACATGTAATCAATATTATTACCTAATATTGGAATTTCTGCTGATAATTACTACAGATAAGTTGGCATCCTGCGTGTGCTTGCACTTGCATGGACACATGTACAGCCAGTTAGTGGTGGATATTTCTATTCTACTGAGATTAGTAAACTGAATGATTAAGCTATGTAATGTTGAGGAGGATTCATATAGTACTCTGTGAATGCCGAAAAAAGGGCACCTTATTGTCTTCAATTTCTTGGCCGTTTTATTGTATTTATAATTTATACAGTGCTGCTAAGGCACAACATCATTGTAACTGTCAATCAGCTGTGCTATTATCATTTCGATACAGGCAGAAAGTTTAACTAACACTGTTAACCAGCAACTGTGTTGCGGCTAGGAAAAACTAAAAATAAGCTGCTTCATATTTATGTCCTAATTTTCGATCAACTGTTACAGAAGGCCTGTCTTACCTACTGTTTGGTTCTGTGGTTGGTCTGTTTGGTTAGCAGAGAACAAAAGTGCTCATGATGTAGGCTACCTCTCTGAACAGAACAGGGCCTCTGCACAAAAGACTCATGGCGTATTACAATCGAGGTGCCAAGCACGCAAAAAACATAACATAAAATGTGTCTCTCCCATAAATAATATTGAGAATAAGCACACACACACACACACACACACACACACTGTGTGAACCTTCATTAGTGTTTTAATTACTCTTACACTCACAGCACTTCATGTAGATATTTTGAAATGCAAAACAATAAAATGATCAGTTATGGGCCACAAAAACTATCAGCCCAGGAAATCTGTACATCTCTAGCAAACATCACTCAGATCTCTTCTGTTTTACTTAACTTACAACTTGTCAAGCCATAATACATGAACCAAATCAACACAGAGAATGAATCACCATGAACTGCTTACCAGAAGGATGGGCATGTTTAAGGAAACATACTAACCAAAGATCTAGACAGACAATTAGAAAAGAAACCTTACATTATCATTACCTGTTCAGGAAAGCATTCCCAAAGGCGTTGAGCTTGCGAAAGGGTTTCTTGGGGTCCACAACCAGAGCATTGCCAGGTACAACCCCCTCGTTGTCCCCATACATAACAGCGATGAATCCATCTGTAGTGGGCTCTGGCCCAATCCGCATACCAGGAAAATCCTGCTCCAGGAGATACCTACAGCCAGAGGAGCAAAAAGAAAGAGCATTCACATTCTACATTTATCTTCAGTAAGTGTCAAAAGAGACTATTTGAAAACCTAAAGTACTCCTTTGATGAACTAAATCCATAGAAAAAAATAACAAGCACTTTATTTTAAAATGCTTATATAAAAGATATCATATTTGCACTTTTTGCTGGCCTGTTAAAATAGTTTCAGATAGACTACAATGATTTCTAGGAACTAAAAACTAGAATTCTGATTTTCTTGTGGTTGACTGGAAACTTCACAACAAACTCAAAATTATGAGGATATGCAAATATTCTGCTATGCGGTTTTAGTTTCCAAAAGAAATTAAATGGGAGCACAACTTGAGTAAAACAGCAAAAATCATACATTTAATGTAAACTGTACTCCTAAAAAAAACTAAGAAAATACAAATCCTAGGAGAAAATTAACTAATTAATTATTAACTTTCTATTCTTTTGCATGGATGAAGGGGGTGAGGGTCAGATTAGGGTGCAACAACTCACAACAGACTCTGAGTAATTTAAAACAGAAATCATTCTGTGGGTTTTTGAAATAAGAGATTAACAAATGAAATGCATACACCAGTGATGTGACCGCTCACACTTTATAGGCCATTTTTCCAGACCAACATTAAGCCTCCAGTGCTGGTTCACTTCTGGCACAGCACTATGGCTCAGTGAAAAACTAGGCTTAATCCATATCTGGGAAACTGGCCCTAAAATGGTGACTCATTAAATACTGCACCTTTTTAAGACAAGGCCATTACTGGATAGAAGACGACATTACAGTTTACTCCCTTGTGCAGATGTTAACATACAAAAACAGATTGAGACCTCCTCATTAACCTCGTCATTCCTGCAACTTCCTAGCTACAACATTAATCACCATATCCTGCAAGAAGAAGGTTTCTCAGAAAGGAAGACTTGCTATGAGTTTTCCAGGCACAGACCTGAAAGCCTATAACTAGGTCTTCAATCGTATTAACAGGTTCTCGTTTCTGGGAAACGAAACACTGAATGTCAGACAAATTAAGGAAGTAGCCCAGATCTTCTTCACTAGAGTGAGAAAAGAAGGTTGGAATAGGGTAGGGAAATATATTGTGATTACAATCAGGGTAGTTCTTCATGCCCTGTTCCTTGTTAAACTGTTAAATGTTCACCCAGATAACAAGAGCGCACACACAGTCTGTTTGATTTTCAGGCCCAAATACACATAATGGCTTCTGTGTTTGTTTTCTGAGTGCTCAAGAATCAAGACTATAGCCTATAGGCTTTCACGCACATAGACGTAATGTAGTTTGCTTAGCACTGTAATGTACATATACACCGATCAGGCATGCTCATTGTCCATTTTATCAGCTCCACTTACTATATAGGTGCACTTTGTAGTTCTACAGACTGTAGTCCATCTGTTTCTCTGCATACATTATTAGGCCCCTTTTACCCTGTTCTTCAGTGGTTAGGACACCCGCAGGTACTATTTGGGTGGTGGAGTGGATCATTCTCAGCACTGCAGTAACACTGAGGTGGTGGTGGTGTGTTAGTGTGTGTTGTGCTGGTACGAGTGGATTAGACACAGCAGTTATCGGGCACAGCAGTTATCAAATCAGCAGTTATGCGTGGATCAGACACAGCAGTTAACAAAAATTATCACAGCGTTTACCATAATTTCCTGGCAGAGGTAGCAGTAAAGCACTGCATATTCACAGTAAATGTGTTTTACTGTATACCCTGTTGTTATTGTTAATCAATTAACCGATCTAAATCCCACAACTTTTACAGTATGTTCCTGTAAAACAGCAAACCAGCATTTTACTATAAAATAAATGCTGTAAATTTACAGCAGCCCTGCAGGGAGCATTTGGTTTATTTCGCACGCAATGAAGAAAAGGCGCCCTGTTTATGCCCTCGGTCCTGCTTCAGACTGTGGGGCTACTGTGAGGTGGCGTTTAGAGCCTAGAGTGGGAATTTACCCTTCACTAACTCTTTGAACATACGGGTGATAAACTGCCGTTTGCTCGGTGTGGTGACACAGTATGACTCGGCTTTTTCTCTGAGTGGAAACTGTCCGCCTCGAGCAAGTCTTTTTTAACGTACTCTGTAATTACGTTAATTCGTAAACTGCGAAGAGTCAACGGTATTATTACCTTATGAAAGTAGTCTTGCCTGTGGAGTACTGCCCAACCAGAAGCACCATTGGCTTGCTTTGAAAATCCGCTTCTTCCAGCGCCGGCGAGTGGAAGTCATGGAAAAAGTAGGCTTCTTCTAAAGGCAGCAGTTTTTTGGTATAGAGACTCTGAAGTCCCTCCGTCACTGTTTGAAACATATCGCCGTCCTTGTTTCTTCCGCCCTGTTCCTTATTTACCCAAGTGAACATGATGCTGCTCCTTTTTTAACGGACCAGTATTGTGTAACCTTACTTCGCCTTTTGCCTCGTAGTTCGTCCCTGAGCACGCCCGAAGTCTGAACGTCTAGTCTGCTGTTGTGCTGTCTGTACACCAGGGGACCCGTTACTAATGTAACCAATCCAACCAGACAACCAGCCAGCTCTCTCTCTCTCGCTGCACACTTCCAGCTGTGCGACCGTCACCATACCTGAGTCTCTTAAGCCAATGACGGAATCATGAATATTCAATGAGAGGGAAGTACAGCGAGGCGATGGGCGGGGCTAAGCGCTCTCTGCACTTCTGCTGAGTGAACTTGTTCCACTCCAGGGTGTGTTCACACGCAACCTTATTTTCCCCATAACTACCACCGCCTGTTTCCATAGAGGCCTGCAAAAACAGTAAAAACGCTTTTGTGGTGCAGTCGGATACAAACTTTTCAGAAATCTACAGTGACGTCACTTTTTTTCTCGGACAACCAATCACTCAGAGAAGTATTTTCACCGAGTGGCAGTTTCTCATAACAACTGAAATCTAGTTCCGTCAGTAGCGAGCCTATATAAAAGGTCAATATATGATATAATAATAATAATAATAATAATAATAATAATAATAATAATAATATACTATATGATATACTAGTGTTCGTCTCATTAAGTTAGAATAGCAAGCCAGGCTAGTGCTGCGTTGTTATGGTTACAGAGTGTTTTTTGTCAGTACTGCAAAGCGACATGTAAATATTATATTTACACACACACACACACACCCACCCCTTCTAAACCGCTTCACCTTCTGGTGCTGGAGCTTATCCAAGCCATCATTGGCCGGAAGGCAGGATTAAATGTTATTCAGTGTAAATTACATTTCTACCACGAATTCCACCGAACTCTGAAATTGTGTGCATAATTTATTCATTAAGATGTAAACAGTCATTCAGAAATGTTCCTTTCTAAAGAAACTTGCCGAGTCAGAATTGTTCATCACAGTGGTGACAGGGAAGCGTTTGAGGCCTCCAAAGCTACATCACTCAAATTTTACACGAAGTGTATGTTACACGCTGCTTGTGAAATAAGTATTGAACACGTCACCAATTTTCTAAGTAAATATATTTCTAAAGGTGCTATTGACATGAAATTCTCACCAGATGTCAGTAACAACCCATCCAATCCACACATGCAAAGAAATCAAACCATAGATGTCCATAAATTAAGTGTAATAATGAGAAATGACACAGGGGAAAGTATTGAACTCATGAAGGAAGAGAGGTGCAAAAAGCCATGGAAAGTCATGACACCAGCTGAAATCTGTCAGTAATTAGAAAGCAATCCTACTACTTGGTGCAAATTAATATCAGCTGGTTCAACTGATGGCCTATAAAAAAGTGTCATTACCAAGGTGCCACACACAAAAAAAATTCTCATGATGGGTAAACCAAGTGAGCTTTTTCAAGCCTTTCACAACCTTATTGTTGCAAAACATACTGATGGCATTGGTTACAGAAGCATTTCTTAACTACTGAAGGTTCCAGTGAGCACTGTTGGGGCCATAATCTGGAAGTGGAAACCTTTCACCATAAACTGGCTAAGACCAGGTGCTCCCTGCAAGCTTTCAGACAGAGGAGTGAAAAGATTATCAGAAGAGTTGTCCAAGAGCCAAAGACCACTTGTAGAGAGCTCCATAAAGCCCTGGAATCAGCAGGTACAATTGTTTCTAAGAAAATAAGTAATGCACTCAACCGCCATGGCCTGTATGCACGCTCACCATGCAAGACTTGCTCCCTTGCTGAAGAAAAAGCATGTTAAAGGGCGTTTAAGGTTTGCTCAACAACATTTAGACAAAAGCCTGTGAAATACTGGGAGAATATAGTCTGGTCAGATGAGATCAAACTCTTTGGATGCCTTAATACACACCATATTTGGAGGTCAAAAGGCACAGCATATCACTCCAAAAACACCATACCAGCGGTGAAGTTTGGAGGTGGGAACATCATGGTGTTGGCCTGTTTTTCAGCATACGGCACTGGCGCACTTCATATAATTGAAGGAAGGATGAATGGACAAATGTACCAAGACATTCTTTATAAAAATCTACTGCCATCTACCAGGATGACGAAGATGAAACAAGGGTGGACATTTCAGCAAGACAATGATCCCAAACACACCGCCAAGGAAACTCTCAATTGGTTTCAGAGAAAGAAAATAAAGCTGTTAGAAGGGCCCAACCAATCACCTGACCTGAATCCCGTTGAAAATCTATGGAAGGAACTAAAGCTCATAGAAGGAGCCCACAGAACCTTGAGGATTTGAAGTGTGTTTGTGTGGTGAGAATTTCATGTCAATAGCACCTTTAGAAATCCATTTACTTAGAAAATTGGTGACGTGTTCAATACTTATTTCACCCGCTGTATGATTTACCCCTGATTATTTACCTTATTAACCACATAAAACTCAGACATGCTTTGTTTTGGATAGTAAATAAAATTGATAATTATATTTGTAGATAACACAACTCCAGCTTTGTCACGTCACTACTGCTGGAAAGAAACCAGAGTCTGTTACATAAAACCACTCTAAATGAATTTAAGTTACCAGTGTTTTTGTTTGATCTTGCTGAATTACGCAGGTATTTTTTAAACAATCGGTGGAATTCCCCTTCAACAAAACGTCTTTATCAAATGTAATAAAAGTTTCATTTTTGTTTTTAAAAATCTTTTTAGATATTTGGGGATCGTCTTCAGTCGTTTTAAACAAGGGTAATGTTTCATAAACTCTTGACTTGCTTTGCTGCATCTTATCCACAGGTTTTCCATGTGAGCAGCTCAGGATACATGCTGGCCCACACTGCAGACGAAAGAAATAAAATGTAATGATTTAATGTGGGTTAAAATTTCACATAGTGTAGTTATTTCACATGAATAGTTATTAGCAAATATATACTTTATATTATATTTCAGCAGGTTAGGGCGTGTAAAAGTATTAGACAAGACAGCATAAGTTTAAACTGTCCAATTAATATTTATTCATGCGGGTATCTTCCAGGCTGCATCTCTAATAGCTTTATGCTCACTACATAGTACACTATGTAGGTTTTTAAATAATGACCTCTACTACAAAATAGTGCATGTTATATCCTTTCAGTCTACGATTAGATCCAACGCCCTACTGAACATACAATTTCATTGTACACTCCGTTATTTCATCTCTTATGGTGCACTATATTTCATCCCATGTACTACACGCAGAGTAAGAAACGACTTAAGATACAAACTCATACGTTTCTGATCTGTGCACTGTGTGGTGGCTTTAGGCTTTTTTTTTTTTTTTTATTAAACTGCCCATCTACACCACCGTGTGGCCAGTAAGGAGCTAGACTGGTAAAGTCCTGGAGGCTACACTAAAATACCAGCTATAACTTTTATGTTTTAAAGCAGCATCAAATTAAATATGTATATTGATGGCCATATAACATACATCACATCTCACTTTTACCTTGAGCAATTTAAGAAGGTGTCTGTCGTATTGTAATTTTGCAAAAATAGGTTTCATTTTAGATTAACATGAGGCCAGCACAAACTTAACCTTGATTCATGAATCACCAATAAAAGATTACAAGACACGCATGTTTTTTTCCATCATTTTATATTCCATATACTTATACATTTGTACTACACATTCAAAAACAATATTTGTGCAAATATCATTCGCCCCGTTAAAAGTGATCTGAATAACTATAAATGTCTTAGCCTGCATTGTTGCAGACTTATATAGGCTAGTATTTCAAATGGTGTTAAAAAAAAAAACTATATTCTGATGCACAGCATCTATCAATGTTTAACATTACAAAAAATAATGTGTCAAAATAGTAAACACAGTTGACAAGGATAAGTCATGTAAGTATTGTAGGTTTACATGCATAAAAAAAAAAAGATTGCTCCATAATGAAGGAGCATTAGCACAGGATTTAGTGCACCCAACTTATATCTTCATGCTTTGTGGCCCTGGTGCATTAAAACCAGTGCACCAAAAAGATACGTTCTACCACTGGCCACATACACACACAGAACACATCCTAGTCACAAAAGTCAGCTCTATACGAACTCCTCTGAACACGACACTTAAAGGTGTTTTACAAAACCATCAATTTTCAATGGATACAATAGAACCCAATGCATCTCATGTTCTTATTTTCGCCAAATATGAAGGCTTATCTGTCAATATGGATGTTTTATTACATCTCCATGTTAAAAAATTGATTAAGCCATCTGTTGATGTCAAACAGATACATGGATATCTCCCTTTTTTCTTTTTTATGCCTATTTGTTAACAGTTGGTCAGGCTCATCATGTTGTCAGTTACCTACTGTCTCATACCATTTCTCTCAGCCAACACCAGTACAGATACTAAATTAAGCTTAATTAGAGTTGCAAAAGCTTTTGCTCTTTATGCTCCATTCTTGAACTGTAGCCATCTGAGACCTGCACTACCCTGGTTAATGTGACAAACGCAATCAGAGGCCACCAGCCACCATCCCTAAACAAATCGTGACCTTAAAAAAAAAGAACACGCCATCCTCAGGAGCAGAAACCTGAGACTGAGGTCTCTTAGGATACTCATGTGTTTCTCCTTATTCTTCTCACCAGATCCAGCTCTTTTTTCCCTCCCCTGTGGCCTAACAATGTCCTCATCGGGCACCAGGCCCTTGGGACAAGAACCATAGGGCTAAGGTGATAGTCATGGGTCAGGCAAATCCGAGGTATCCACTGTGACCTTGATGAAGATGGTGTCGTCCTTGATATAGGTGCCATTTTCCAGCACAGTCTGGGCCACGAAGAGCGGGCAGCCCGAGGCAATGTTCATCTCTCCAGTGGGCCGGCGAAAGCTACTGCTGTTAGGGTCAGGCTTGAATGCATCACCCAGATGCTTTCGCGTCGGACCCTGGTCCATCAGCATAAGCGTCACCTTCTGCTTAAAAGGCCATGGCAGCAGTGCATCATACTCACCGCGCATCACCACAAAAAAGAGTGACAGGTGTGTGCCCTTGCCCATGCCATCACCGTTCAGGTAGACACGGGCGCACATCTTGTAGCCGAAGTAGCCCGTGTAGAACGGCTGGCTGTAGAGGGAGAGTGTCTTGGAGGCCACTGCCTCTGCTTTCCGCCTCTTGTAGTCCCTTATCTTCCAGATAAGCGTCCCGTTGAAGCTGGCCGTCTCCAGCACTTGCAACTTCAGGTCCATGTCTGCCAGCCGGATGTCGTGTACGCTGAGCATCTCGTCGTGCCGTGACAGCTGGGTTTCTAAGGAGGCTGGAGAAGGAATCAAGTAACACAAGACAGTCATAAACGCAAAGTGATTTATAAAGACATTTATCTACGGCACATACTGTTCCAGTTACCACTGTTTAGTTACAAACTTAATTTAAAGGGCCTATAGCCTAGAATTTATTTGTATTTATGTACTACCCTGAAATCCACTAACGATGTTCGTCTAGGTTTATGTACCAAACATAAACATAATTCATGTTCACATGATTTTACAAACCTCTATTTACTGCTTAGAATCAAACAGGTTGTTTTGTAACTGAGAGACACCTCAAAACTGCACATAGATGAGGCTAAACTGCTGTAGTTTGACTAGGCAGATATTTGCAAATGCATTTTTTTTGTGATATTAGAAAAATGTATTCATAACATCTTAATTTCCATATATGGACCATGAGAACTATGAAGGCCCAAAAAAAAAACCCCAAAAAACACTAGTTAACTATTAAATGGGCCCCCTGACAGATTGTAATTATAATTGCAAGCTACAGAACATCCTGAAGATGTTAGATTAGAGCTGTACCTAAATTCTGTGGTTGTTCTCCACAACCAGGGTTGGAGATATGCTATAGGCAAATTCAAATCGCCAAACAGATTACATGTCTATGGACATCTAGTGTGAGATATTTCCCAAAATATTCCTTTTGTTTACAGTCATGCATTCATAGTCTAATGGCAAATGCTTTAAAGGTCACAGACCCTTAATCTGAGCAGTTTTCAATTACGTTCAAACTTGATTTAATTTAACTAATTTAACATTTGATTAATGTACTAGTACTAGCCTTGCCTTGCCTAGCTTTGTTTTACACAAAAATATAGGAGGAACAGGGGACATTAACAGGGATTCGTTTTGGACAGGTAACCAAGGCTGCCTCTTCAGATAAGCTAATGAGCTAACAGAAAAAACAAGTGCCACGTTGAAAGTTGGTAAGGACTCACTATCTTCAACATGAGGCATTTTCTCTTAAGTGGATGATGTGCCAGCACGTTACTTTTCAGAGAAGTGCGATTTCTTTCTGGACATGACGAACATCAGCTGGAGCAATCAGCCCAGTTAACTATACAGTCTTGCCCTCTCTACCTCAGGTTCCCATACTCTTTTTGCGGAAAGTACTTTGTCTTCTTGTGATAACAAATCCCCAAATAGTAATTTTAGCATTTGAATCTTGACACCTCGAACAGTTAACAGAGTATTTGAGCAGCCATGCACATTCCAAATCTGCACTCACCTAGGGTGTGTGTACCAGTACCGGTACGGGTGGAATCGAGTGAAGCTACCACAGAGCGCATGCTCTCCACAGCACCCCTCAAAGCTTCCACTTCATCCCGCATAGCCCGCAGTGGCCGCAAATCCCTCAGCTCCATCTCAACCTCCAGCAGTTTCTCCGAGTGAGCACTCATCAGCTTCTACACGAATACAGACACACCCACCACATCTCATCTCATGTACCAAAAGCTTCATGATACTGAACAGGATTGCTGCACACAATTTTTAAAATCAAATTTAAACTATTAATAACTTTTAAAGACTTCAACAAAGCAGAAAAAATATCATCACACTATATGGAACATATTAATGTCCATGTTATTGGTTTTGGTTCTAAAGCTTGGATATATGCTTTGAGATTGCAAGGTCCTTGCATAGTCTTCTCAGTGTGTTTAATTTTATCAGTTTGCTGTCTTCTAGTCCTTCACATATACAAGACACTCATGAGTACAGTCCTTTAATGCAAAGCATCAGTTGATATTAAGTGCAATCCAATCTTTGTTTGCGGTCGATGTAAAATTTGCTAGGCTGACAATACTACAGTAAAATTACTTTGCTTTTAATATGCGCATGACATTCTGGACTGTTATCATTACTGTCTTGCCTTAATTTGTAGCTTACTCTTTGCTGTTACTGATCTCCATGACTGCTACCAGATAATTTAATATGCAAGAAAATCTTTGATATGCGCATGGTGGCACACTTTGAAATGATATACTATCTTTTTTGTGTGTGTTTAGACTACTCAGTGGCCACTATGATTTCATATTGCTGTAATGCGCACGCAGCAGGCATGCTTTTCTCTCTGTTTTGAACCGCTTTTAATGCTAGATTAAAAGAAAAAAAGAATCAACGTGACTGCCAGTAAAGCAGAACTTTTCTGTGATGGTTTCATTTTTAACATTAGAGAACTTTTTTTTTTAAATGCTCACACTATTTTTTTTAAATGCTCACACTGTTCAGATCAACCTATTTTAAGGTCAGAGATTTACACATCTATTTATGGCTAATACGTCCCTATTAATTTCAAAGTAATTTACAATAATTTATGGTTCCTGATCATTAAGTTTTAACTCATGATGAATGACTGAATTGGTTATGTGATTACAGTATGTTCATGCACTAGCACCCTCTGCAGTAACTAAGTGGCAAAACTCTTCTAACAGGCTAACCGCTTTCCCCAAAACCTTTACAGCCTTTTAGTTCTAATTCTGGTGAGTACATGGTCTGTAGCTTTATATCTCTATGGGGGAAGGTCATATTTAAGATCTAATCGACACAAGTAGAGATGTATCTGTCTGTTACAGGGATGTAAGAAATACAGCTTACCTGCATGGAGGCTAGCTTCTGATCCAGCACCCGATATTTCTCTCTCATCTCTTCATACTGCACATCCACTTCTGTAAGACGACTGCTCAGACTTGGGAGGACCTTGTAGCGTTCCAACAGCTCACTCTTGACATCTTCCACCTACACACAGAGACACACATTTGAGTTCAGCTCCACTCTGTCAGCTATCTGTGAAAATCATGAAAGAATTCAGATGTACGATAAGATCAGGTGAAACACTACCACCTCCAGCTTTTAGTATCATTTGTTAGTTGTTGTTATTGCCATACATCACAGAAACGGCAAGACGAGTCATGACACAAAAACAGGTAATCATGGTCAGCTTGGCTTTAATGTGTTCGTTTAGAGAGGCAGAATTTTGTTTTCTCAGGACTTATCAAGATGCTGTTATGTTATATAACAATTCTAGTCCTTGACTTAATATGGGTATAAACATGGACATAAAGAGGGTGAGCTGCAGTCTGACATGGCAACCGTACTTTGGCTTCTAATGTGTTGTTTCTGGCCACCATCATTCGTAGGTGTTCTGAGGCAAAGCTTGACTCGTGCTCCCTCATGTCCTGGTTTAAACCCTTAACAACAAAAAAAAAGTTAATTTAATCACATCACACATTTATGCAGGTATGTAACTTGGAGTGTATTCATGGTTTTTTTACATTTAGTAAAACATCATCATACAACGAAAGCTCATTGTCTCTTTGGCTTATTGCTTACATTTTGTTCTTGCGCTGTTCTATTCTGTGAGTTATTATGGATAGTTCATCCTGCATATGACTAACATTATGGCATACAACCTATTCAAATCTAAAAGCTTTAACAATATTCAATACTAGTCATTATCAATATTTTAAATACTTAAAATCAAGACCACTGGTATACAACATTCAGAACACTTCAGAACAATATACAGTGCAACATAAATCATTAAATTTACCTTGTAGGAGCAACCAAAACGAAAAAAGGAGCATGTGACTTGAGCCTTTGGACAGTCATGCTGGTGACTGGACAGCTACACAGGAAGCAAAATACATTACGTGTCTACCTGCAAACTTATGTACACACAACTGTAGCATCACATTTTTTAAAGTCAACATGATTCAGAAATCATAATTTTTTTTCATAACATGCTGTATTTCCAAATGACATAGCGTATAAGGGAGGGTTTCAAATCTAATTTATCATTTCGCTTGATGATAAGTTAAAGTGGTGGGAAGTAAAACAAGATTCCCTTAATATAAATAAATGTTATTTTTCCCCCACCTGCTGGTGCATGGTGACATCAAAACTCAGAGATGTTTTTTTTTTGAGACAGGCAAATGTTCCTACACTTCAAATCAAAGTTTAGTGGAAAACAAAAACCATCATTAAAGTGGTAAAGTATCATTAATTATGTTTAATATGACCAGGAACATGAACTAGCATTACATATTTTGATGTCAAGTTGACTTTAAAAAATGGCAGTTGTCAGAGTACAGAAAAACCTCCAGCATCCTGTAAATTTAGTAAATGCACATAAATAGACATCAAGAAAAGACATTACAAAGTGTAATGTATTCCACACTTACCTCACTCCTTAACATCGATGAAAACGAACAGTGATTAGGGCAGGCTACTGGATATGCAGGGCACACTGTTTCCTTGTGTTTCTGTCAACAGAGAGACAACCAACTGTAAAGGGAAAGTGTAACTGAAAAGGAAAAACAAATCAAAACAAAACAAAACAAACATATACCAGTACAGTCAATGTAATCTTTAGGACAATGAGATGAAGCACAGAGAGTGCATATAAAAGGCCTAGAAATTCCCACAAAAACTGTCAGGTACAGAAACTATTTCCATAATCACATGCATTCTCAAAATGGTACTCTGTTGCAGGAGATTCCCCTAAAGTTCCCAGCACAAATGTGAAACTAAAAGGTCATGGGACCTTTTTGGCACCAAGGAAGGGAAATACTTAACATAGAGGAAGCAAGTAGTTCATTAATCACTACTGAAGATTAAGAGACATTCAACTCTTCCCTCATTAAAAAAAAAAAAAAAACAAACAAAAAAAAAAAAAAACGCATCCACATCAAAAAAGTGAAGCTATGAAAGTACTTTCCATTTCTTGCATGGTCACTTGAGACAGAGTTCACGTGGCTGATGGAAGGTACCTGTAGCTCCGTGAGAGCCATTTTGTGTTTGCAGTATTCACAGGTGGTCTCCCGGTGTTTGCATTTGCGGCTCAAGTGCTCAGCCATGTCCTTCCTCATGATCTTCTCTTTACACTTCCCCAAGGGGCAGGGCACTTCAAAGTACTCGCACACGTTCAAGTGTTCCTGCCAGTCCAATAACGGAGACAGACAGACAGATACAGAGATGCAGAGAGATACAGAGAGCGAGAGAGAGAGAGAGAGATACAGAGAGCGAGAGAGAGCGAGAGAGCGAGAGAGAGAGAGAGAGCGAGAGAGCGAGAGAGCGAGAGAGCGAGAGAGAGAGAGAGAGAGAGAGAGAGAGAGAGATACAGAGATACAGAGAGCGAGAGAGAGCGAGAGAGATCCGAATGACCAATGCTGGAAAACTATTAGTCCACTACCTACTATAAATGAATACTACTGCCAAATTAATAACATTTAATTCAATGGTAAACTTAATTATTTAATGAAATCTACTTTATATATCTATTTACATAGCCATACAAGCACTCACAAAACATTACACTAATATATATATATATATATATATATATATATATATATATATATATATATATATATATATATATACACACACACACACACACCCCACATTAAATGTAAATGTATAGAAATGTATACAGTGTAATAAAGTGTATTACATGTAATATGTAATGCAATATATAGAATCACTATATAAAATTTTAAACTATAAAGTAACTTACCATAAGCTGCTGTAGACTCATTTGTTCTTTACAGCCATTCTTAGCACTCCTGCAGTAGACCTTCAAAGTCATAATCTCTCTATGGCAGCAGACATCCCGGAATATCTGACAAAGAACAACCAAACAGCAGAAACAGTATTATCACCCGCAACCTGCTATGCTGTGCATATAGCTTTTAGTCAGATGGCTTTATTAGCGGCTGTAAAAGGGGGTGGGGCTTACCTTGTCTTCAAGTAGTGGTTCCCTGTCAGCTGGACACACTGGATTAGGTTCACTGTGTCGTAGTGAAAGAAGAACAAAATATCATAACTTTCCCTTACCTAGTATGGTAATAAAACAGAACTCACAAGAAAAGGCTCTGAGGCGTGTTCCGAGACACGGAACATGGGTAGTACAGGAATACATTATTCACCCTTCATTCATGTGCTGCAACATATGAATGTTCACATGTGCATACAGTGGCCCAAAAAATTATTTGGACACTTAAACCATATAACTATTGGTAAACTCCAATTATGTTCTTTAGATTTCCTCATATAATGTTGAACAAAGTGAGATTTGTTTTTAGAGAAAAACAGTATCAGACTATGGTAGACTCTGGAGAAAGCCTGAAGAGGAATTCTGCACTAAAGGTTCTGTACAGCATAGAGAAGGAAATGTCAAAGTCTGGGGCTGTTGTTCTTACACTGTTGTTGAGTTTGTGTTAATTGATGAGATTATGAACTCTGTAAGAAGCCTGCAAAATGATAATGATCTGAAACTTGAAGACAACTAAGAATACTTCCCCATAAAGAAAACTACAGTCCTTGAATGGTTAAAAGTATATGCTACTTGATTTGACATTAAGTAAGGTACACATGTCCAAATGAGTTCTATAGTCACTTTACATGTCAACACAATGTGTTATTTAAAACTGACTTATACCTGATTTACTGATTACGGAATCTGGTATTAGCACTGAGCTGCTTCCTTGGTGAATGAATTGTTGGGACATGTTATAGTGGCTGTCCTATTACAGTTTTAAGGCAAACTATAGTCAATCCATGACATGCTATGTTCTTCCTATCAAAATAGGCACTCCAGAGTAGTCAACTTCTACTGATCTACTCCTACAAGGGGTAGATCAGAGAACAGAAACTAAAACAGATCCTTAAGAAACAAAGTCCATTGTCTTCTGTCTATAAAGCCTTTCTAAAGTGCCATTATACATGCTTAAGCATTTTCTGGGCGAAAAAAAAAACTAAACAAAATTTCAAACTACAGAAGCCCCAGATTACAGCGAACAATATGGTGATGGCAACGTGGGCAAATAATGCTTTCTGTGGCTCTCTCAAGACAGGCTAGAAAAAAGACGTCTCATTATACATCACTACTGTCGTCCATTGCTTGGTCTAAATATTGTGCTCCTCAGGGCTTTAATATGATAGGTACTATAAATATCAGTGTCTTAGAGCTTACAAATGTGCCTATTCCGGTCACTTGCTATAACTTGTTTTTTGCTTGAAAAATACAATTCTAATTCCCCCACCTCCATACTATGAAAGGGCTATACCTAGCAGGCGCAAGAGACAGAAGCATATTTTTCCCTGGGTATTTTTGGTGAAATATTCAACAATCCCTTTCAGTTAGTCCCAAAAATTAATGAGATCACCCAAACAGTGACATGCTCAGGGGTCCTCCATCACAATGATACAAAACATGACTGTAATTATGTTGTTATGGTCATCAAAACGTACCAGAGCAGGTCACCGATGCAACTTTCGCAGAAACGGTGGCCACATTCAGTCTGGCGCGGTTTGCACAGCACCTCATGGCAGAACTCACAGCAGTACTTGGACTCTGGCCGCATGACAAAGTGGTCTCTGAAGCCTCCGTGCGGAGGGTGGAAGCACTGCTGCAGCACCACCTGCTGCTCCCGCCCGTCCACACTGCGCCCCGCTGACATGACCTGTAAAAAAAAAAAAAAAAAATTATCACTTGGATTACACTCAAACACTTGAAGCCTCAGACACCCACACTCCTGTGCCACATGGGTGTGACCTTAATAAAGTATTACATTATTAACAGACAAAGAACATTGCCACTGTTGTAAATAAACCGTGTATCTCAAAATCAGTAAAGGAGGAGAAGAAGGAAGAGATCTTAACATCTGTTCATGTAACTTAAAAACCTAAATTAAAAAGTTCACTTTGTTTCACTTGTCATAAAATCTTCACACTATGTAAATCTTACGTGACGTTTCAAACAGTTTTATAGAATTACAAGATTTGGTTATTTTTTTGACTGCTCCAATATGTGAGATCCACAACCCTAACACTGCAAATGAAAGCTAGTAGCTTTCTTCCATAGTTAAGGCTGTTAGGATTGCTGGGTGAGGCACTTATTTAAAGGAAACTTTCCAGAATTTTAAGCCATTACTCTAAGAATGATAACATCAATGGATGCGGTCTAGAAAGTTTAGAAAGCCACTCACTGATAAGGCTGCAACTATTTGGTGAGCGATTTTTTTCAAATTGACTGAAAAATCACTAGTAATGTCAGTTAGACATAAAACAGCATTGCATTACACCCATAACATGCTGAAAGTCAAAAGGCCTCAAACTACATTCCAGGTGAACCTCAATAGAGCACTGCACCATTTTCCCTGTTTTAGCACAATTAGACTGATGTGAATCCAAAGTGTTATTCCATCAAAATCTACTTAAAAATACAGTTGCACTATAGTAGATGAATTAAAACATTTTTATCATCACAGTATTCCATTTCATATCAGGGCTTTTCTTACTTGGCCTAATTATTTGCTTGTCATGACATGTCAACATGCTCAAACGTGTAATATTTGGCTCAGATCAGCAGTCGGTTCAAAAGTCAGTTCAAAACCAAAATGTCTGGTGCCAAAATGTCAGTCTCAGTTGTTTTGTTTCCCATTGAGAGGTACTGAAACAAACAG